>NC_054537.1:74348117-74360617 GCF_017654505.1 Polyodon spathula
GTTTATTTTACAGAAAGGAGGATTTATTTCAGGTCAGATATAAGCAGGTCTGAGACAAGGAAAAGTTTGAAAAGGTACTACTGGGAAGTCAAGGTGAGCATGTAAGTAACTAAAAAAGGTAACAACATATTTAAACAAACCCCAATACTGCATTTTATGAGATAAAACTTTAACTAGGAATGGGCTTTGATGCACAGTCTGCATCCCTACAAATTGTAATCACTTAATACTAAACATACATTATTTTTGTTTATAAATCAGATAACATCACATTTATTTTGCCTTTCTAACTTTTTGTATTTACCTGCAACTATGATTTCACACATATTTTTGTCGTAGTAAAAAACAAACCACTAGAATATTTATATACATATTTCACCCAGACATTTTCAATGTTCTCTGTGTTGCAGCTTATATATACACTGGGAAAGGACAGCTGCCTACCTTAGGTTCAGATCTATTGGAGCTCCAAAATCCTCATGGGGGGTTAGCAACCGCAACTAGACAGGCTTTGTTTCTATCCCACATTAGCTTTGTCTTAGACTGTAAGCAAGTGTTCTTTTGTTGAAACAGTATGGTTATAAATACCCTCACCTCCTAACATTTGTGTTAGCAACAGAAAATGTATGTTAAAAATAAACTTACATTAACCATGCTGTAGGGGACACTTTATATAATCGACATTTGTATGATTTTGCTGCCTGTTTGATACCATGGTATATGTGCATTCTGTAAGGTTTTCTATTTTTGTTTCTGCTTTGATCATTATATTTGCCATGCTTACTAATTATTCCAGAATAATAACATCTAAAAAAAATGCTTCAACATAAACTCCTCAAGGCTGATTGTTGGAAAGTGTAGGGGTGGTGTATCAGTGTAAATCAGGCATATAAAGCTTTACAGGACCTGTACACTTCAGTACACCACACAACGTGGTACTACTTCCTGATTCCTTCCATAATGCTTTTTAAAGATATCTTTTTACAAATGTATTCGTCTAGAATAAATTGAGGTTTGTTTAAAAAAATAATAGTTTCTCATAGTAAGAGCGAAAACAACAACATAGATTTAAAGCTAATAGAACTGCCTTTCCTGGAACAGGTACAGTAACCACTCAGCAGGCTTACTTTAAGTTCAAACATTTTTCTACTCTCTAGGGTTCTGGGACTTGACATGGCAAGTATGCCATCTCTTTTCTCAGCAAATGGTAGATAATTATATCTTAATTCATGTGTTGCTCTACATTTATGCAAAATGTATTTTGGATGTTTATTTAAGTGAGCGACTCTTGGATCAGTTTTATTGTCTGAGACTGAGAGAAAATGAGCTTTCTGACCTTTGCTGAGCCTGGCTTCTGAGGAACATAAAATGCCTTTAGACTAAGTTCGTAGACTGGGAATATGGTAATTGCATCACGAATACTTGGTGTAAGATTGTCTGCATAATGAATGATTATATTCTATGAATTTGATGGAAGGGGCCCTTCAACTCTCAACTTTAAGCAATGTTTTGTTTAGTTTTTAGCAACTAAATTAATTTTAATTAATTACATTAGGTTTAGACTTCATAAAATCTTTCCAACTGCTTTAGAGAGGGTTTATTATTTATTCTAAAACACAGTTTAACATAGGGGAATGTTTATAAACACTTCAAAAAGCAGTCCATAAAACAAACAAAAAAATATTATATTTAAAATTAATTTAGAACTGATTTTTGGACTGTATTAAAATTAACTATGTGACATATAATACTGCTTTCAGACAGCTTTAAAAAAAAGCTACATGATCTTATCCTCCAAAATGGTGTCAATATGGCAGTATTTTGGTACTGAGAAGACTTAGGAGAAAAAAAGCCAAGGAAAACTTTAGACTGGTGTTGGTTATGTAATATGTGACCTAATAAACCTACAGTAAGCACAAAGGTAAAGTAAATTAACCCAAGCTCATATGCTCATATGTGCATTTGCATTTCCGTTTTTACCTGCACTCTCATTCTGAACAGGCCTGCGCTAACATGGGTATTTCACCTTCCGCAAGATCTTTGCATTTAACAAGCATTGCTTTCCTATGTACACAGTATTAGAACACTAGTAAAGTTGTATTAACAGCTGACGTTCTTGACCTAGCGCCTATTAGCTCGCATTACCACCTGGTAACAGCCTGCCGTGCACATGCTGTATTTTACAGATATCAGCCGTTATCCTCATCTAGGATCAGTCCCCAGGCAGTATGCTAACTGCCTCCTCTACAAGCCAATTTACAAGGATCTGGTCATGTTTACATTAGCCCTCTCCCAATGCATGAAAAGAGCAAAGCACAGCTCAGAATTGAAATGAGCAGATATGAATAATTCAATTTTCCTTGTGGCTATTAACACATTTTCCTTGAATAAAGTGATAATAGGTTATCATGTGTGAAATGGAAATTGCATAACAGAGAGTTTCTGGTTACACCACAGGAAATTAATTTCACAGCACATCTGCCGGGACCTGACTTGTGAATGCTAAGTATGAGAAAATGTAGCCGTTCAGCTTCGCTACCTTTATAATTAGATTAGCATGCCTGTTTCCAGGCAGGAATCCTCAGTCTAGTCAAAAGAATTAGTGTTCCTTGTTCAGATACCTAATATTTATAATAATGAAATGTATGAGGCAATTAGGCAAAGTAAAAAATGCATTATGGGACCTTATTATATTAACCAGATGCTATATTAAAGTGAAAGCCTGTTTGCATTACATATCTAGTTACATATTCAGCCTCCTATCTTTAAATGTAACATGTTAATATATAGATCTGCCCCTTGGCCACAAGCGCTTCCACAGGTGTCTTTAGCAAGCAGCTTATCACAAGGGCAATCAAAACTTTAATGAAACCATGTACCGCTGCTCACTTGCTGATATGATAAACCTTCAGAAACAAATGAATTTGGAAATTGAAACCATCCACTTTAGGGATGATTAATCCCAGCAATGACAACACTTATAACTTTGATTGTTATCAAAGGTAAGCTGGAAAAGAAGGGTGAAGCAGTCCACTTAACTTTTTTGTTTGTTTGTGGCCAGTGCAATATGATAAGAAAATTCCTGGACACTATCTGAAATAGGGATCTGTCCCCAGGTGTCTCAGCGCAGCACGGGTCTGTACTTGTGTGTGAGTAAAGCCAGTACCTGCCCATTGGACTTAATGGGTTTGTTTGAACGATACTGGGGCAAAAATAAAGTCCTTTTGGTTACATGATTCTCAAGGGGACATGCATCGTAAAGCCTGCAATGGAGTTACAAGCATGTTAATGCTTTATCATTATGGCTTTTCAACATGTTTGCTTTAACAAGGGAGATTCTGTTGTTGTTCTTGTTGTTGTTGTTCTTGTTGTTGTTGTTAAGACAGTAGGACCAATATGGCAGATACATTGACAATGTGGATATATCTGCCATATTAAGTAGAAACAGAATCTGTGTGCACACATTCGGTCCAAATAAATACCAGACATGACAAAATTATATTTTTCTTTGTGTATGTTCATTACACCAGCTCAGGAGAAATCATAGCATGTTGTGAAGAAATTGTTATTGTAAAATGCACATTCTAAAAAAAGCAATTAATCTAAGTTGTAGCCATCTATGTAAAAAGTGTGACTACCTATACTTTGCTATCTTTTTATTGGCCATTACTAGTATTTCCCTGAAACTAGCCTTCTAAATAGCTTAAAGATTTTAAAAAAAAATGTATTATTGAATTGGTTAATTTAGCATGATGTGTCCTTTAACAACAGTTAAACTGCCAGAATATAAATCCACTGCGGCAATATACATAACAACATTGAGTGAGAAGAATTTTCACTGCTGCAGTGGAAACAGTAAGATTGAGCAAGCTTATTTACACTACCACAGTGCAAACAGTAATATGAAGTGAGTGCATTTACAATGCTGCAGTGTAAAGTAAGTACAATGAAGCTTTTGAAATTTTGCTTTATAATTGCTATACTAATCTCCACCGTTTTACCTACAACCTGTGGCAAGAAATTCCGAATCACTTTTCAGCTGAGCGTAAAACATTCGTACAGCTGCAGTTGACAAACAGGTGCACTTGGCAGGGTAAGAAGTAGGCAAGTACTGGCTTTTGTCAACAAGAGACATTATTGCTTTAAAGTAATAAATCATAAAACTCCCCTATTCCTAAACATTTTAGATAAGGGAGTTGGGAATCAAATCAATTTAAGTTTCCGTTCACAGGCCCCAATCTTTCTAACCAGGGACAGACATGCTGTCCTTGTCAAATCATTTCAACGTGAACTAACTGTAAATGTGTTATCTCGTAAAGAACAATTCTCCCAGTATTCTCCCCATTGTGGTGTTCACAATATCCACAGAATCCCACAATAAACCTGCTTGGAAAAAAAACGTATTTTTGATTGGTTTGCTGTGTTCTATCAGCCATACTTTAATCCCACACAACCTTTCAACGCAGACACATCACCAAAATCTTTGAAATTAAATTCATACGCCATTATTCTAGAATGTTTAGCATCTGTAAATGACCATTAATTAAAAAATAAAAATGACAGACCCACAATCAAATCTTGATCTTTTTAATGGAACAACTTTTAACGAATGGTATGAAGATCAATTATCCGAATCTGACAAAGTACTGGTATTAGTAATTAACTTTACTTTAAAAGAAAAATGGCAGAGTGGAATAACAGAAACAGAACTAAATCAACTCAAAATGAAAAACAAACAACATAAAAACACTATAAAAGCATCCAAATGTGCTGTGAACATCATACAGAATTGGCTTCAAGAAAAAGGTAAACCTGTTACCTTTCATTTACTTTCTCAGGAAGAACTGAACAGTCTCATTAAGGAATTGTATACTTCCATAAAAAAGATGGAGAGCAGTACAGCATTTCCAGCATTTCCAGCTTTATCAGTTAACTAAAAGTTAATTTAGCGAAAGATGCTGCATTTAACACAGCTAACAATGTATTCGTAGCAGTAATTAAAAAACTGAAACGAAGTGGAAATGGCAAAGCAACACACTATCCCCCAATAACACCTGCAGACCTGGAGAAGCTAAAAAAATGTGAAGCCCTCAACCCAAACAGCTTGGGGATTAGCTAGAAACATATGGTTCAACATACAGCTTCATTTTGCTCTTCATATTTAATAAATACATGCTAATATATACAAATAAACATGTTTAAACACATTTTGTTTACATTACACTGGAACTGGGTTTTTTTTGTGCCTCGTGATATCACTGTGTAACAAATGATTTTGTTTTTCGAGATTTACAATTATACTGTAAATACAGTATAATTGTAAATCTCAAAAAACTACTCACTTCTAAATATTTTGTAGTCATCTCTGTATTAATTTAGTATAAATACATGTTAATTTGGATTCATATGTTGTTTTTTTCTGACTATGTGAACGAAAAGACACACATTTGTCCATTTTCCCATTACAAATAGTGATATTTTGAAATATTACCGTCCTGGTCACAAAAGCAAAGTTTGTGGGGAATAATAGCCATTTTCTATACTTTTGAGGCATAAGCAATTAGGAAATAACACTTACTACCCAGGAACAAAAATTGTGTTAAATAGTGTATTTACTGTTATTAACTTTTTTTTTTTTTTTTTTTTTTTTAATTTGCTGTGTTAATTTAGAAAGTAAACAAATGTAGTAATTTTAAATTTTATTTATAATGGCATTAAGGCACTCCAGGGGGTGGGTTAACATGAAAAAACCACACACTTCTCATCGGGCCTTATAACACCCTAAGTGTTCGGTTATCTCATATTAACGCACACCCGTCGTACCTTTATGGTTAAAAATGTAAGCTGTATAATAGAATATGCATACAAATTTATTACTGTACTTACAAATTTAAATGAACTATTTGTTGCAGCTTCAAACTGTAGAACATATCAATTGCTATGAAATATTAATAGCTGCCAGAAATCTTATAATTATGCATAATGATTTTTTCTGTTGATTTAATCTATTGAAATGACAAGAAGCCTGTTCATATTTAATCAAGCACAAATTGAATACATCAGTTTCAATTATAACTAATTTGTACATGTAAATCAGTGTAATTGCTATGTTTTTAATTGCTCATTATATAATGTACTCTCCGTTTATGCCTTGAATAAACAGAAGTAATTGTTATAACTGAAAATATGTATTAATAGTGACATTTATTTTCAGCATAATAAAGTGAAATTATAAACAGTTTTTTTTTTTTTTTTTTCTATTCATTACTGTTATTGAGTACATTTTCTCCCTGGTCACACAAACCTCTGCAGGAGGTGTAAATTATGACTATATGTTTTATTAAAATATGTAATTTATACTGCATAGGAACCTAACTTAAGTCTTGGACACGCTGCCACCCCTTCAGCACAGTCACAGTCTGGTAGAAGATTAATATTTCAGAACTTGTCATGGGCAGTTTCACTTGACTCTGTCACTGCCTATGTCTGACAAGCTATTTATCATGCTGCTAAGTGTCAGCATTAAATTATCCCTGCTGTTATGACAGCAACATTATTCATCAGGATTACAGCCTCAGTACAAGGCTGTGTACAGCTGTTACCATCTTCTGTGCTTTATCGATCTCTGTTCTTTCTATTACTAAAAGAGGCAATCTACATGAAAATTCACACCTTGCTTGTTAATGCTCTTGTCCTGTGTTTTGGAGGAAGAGAGATAAAGAAGTACTGTACAATGTCTCAGGAGAATAAATATATAATGATGTAGATTTATAATAATACATGGTTGGAAGCCCTGAGATGTGTTTTTTGCTAAATTATCTTTTTCAAAGTAAATAAAATAATCTAGTCTTGACAGCATTGTATAATAAAGATTGAATGGTTTGACAGAACAAATGTTGTTCACTATAAATGAAAGCATTGTTTTAAACAAAAATGTTTATGTTATAGTAGATCTTAATCTTTGAAAAAGAAACCCTATCCAATTCTGTAAGATATATATTTTGAGTGCTTCAAAAGTTCTGTCTCATAATGATTTTATGTAGCTTTTGTCTAGGGCCAGATTTTTGAAAACCCTGTGTAAATAAATGTTTACATTGAAAATTTAGTAAAATAAAATTTAAACAAAACTAAAATCAGAAATTGTTTTCAGTCAAATTATCTGGTTTCAGTTCAAAAGATGTCATTCTATCAAGATAAGAAAAAGGGATAAAAACGTCGATGATTTATTTACAGTAGGTGATGTAAGATAAATGTATCCTAGGATAGTTTATCAAAATATATGATATATATATACTATATATATATATATATATAATATATATATAATATATATATATATTATATATACACCACACACACATATATACATACATATATAGACACACACACACAAACTAATTTTGCAATGTCATTTGTAGTTAGTTATAAATACCATAGGACAGTTAGTTATACATAACAACATACATATATAGACACACACACAAAACTAATTTTGCAATGTCATTTGTAGTTAGTTATAAATAACAATACCAAAAGTCATTCACATGATTATTTATTTATTTATTTATTTATTTTAATTATTGATTTGTTCTAGTAATCAATTACATAAGAGGACAAAAAAAAAAAAAAAAAAAAGAGCATGACTAATCTTAATGTCACTCACTATTTGGTCCATGAAACAGGCTGTGAGATATTGCTTCTACTGATTTCATGAGTTATGCTAAAACTCAACATGTACCACTTCACCCATAGAACTACTGGTTCCATTGCAGTAGACCACTTCCGTTACTCTGCTATCCTCTAATTCAGAGATGTAATTTACCTTGAATACAATTTCAATCCCAACTAGTCACTTGTGATACTTAGATATAGATGTCTTTTGAAAGTCAAATGTTCACCCACTCATTGCTTTTATTAAATTATTAAATGACCCTTCTAAGTACACAAACTGCTTCACATCAAGACCAGTAATATAAAAATCAAACAAAAAGATCAGGGAATCTGTTAGGTGATCTGTATAACTTATAGTTTGAACATGAATTAGAGGAACTAAATTTAATACCTTCACCATAAGAACTACTGGTTCCATTGACAGTTAATTCTACTCGCTATCCTCTAATTCAGAGATGTAGAAATACAATAATCCCAACTATCATTGTGATACTAGATATAGATGTCTTTTGAAAAGTCAAATGTTCACCCCACTCATTGATTTTATTAAATATAAATGACCCTTTCTTCAGTACACAAACTGCTTAACCATCAAGACCAGTATATAAAAAATCAAACAAAAAATGTTTGACGATCTGGTTCTGGTATTATATTTTTAGTCTGTGTTTAACTTATTTAAGAGAGTTTGAACATGAATTAGAGGAAACTAACTTTCAAACTTGTACTTATATAATCTCCTTGAGGATATATATATATATATATTATATATATATATATATATATATATATATATATATATATATATATATATATATATATATAAACACAGCTTGGAAAAATAACCACCTCTGATTGGTTAAACAGCATCACATTGGTGTGTGTGTGTGTGTGTGTGTGTGTGTGTGTGTGTGTGTGTGTGTGCGCATATATATATATATATATATATATATATATATATATATATATATATATATATATATATATATATATATATATATATATATATATAGCTATCTTATAGCGTATACATGGCTTGCATACTAATCAGCTGCTTTATACTGAATAAATCACTATGCACCACTACATTCTAGATTCCATGACAAACTGACATTTTATTTGTTATTAATTACAAAACCACTGCCAAAAATGAGTGACATTCCACCTATTTTCTTTAATATGTTTGTGTATGAAACTCCACATAACTTGTACAACACCAACTTTGAGTGAAGACAGCAGTCCATCTGAAATAAAATTAAAAAAAAACCATGTACCAGCAAGACTAGATACATAACAGTAGATGTGGAACATATAAATGAAATAGAAGAAAGATTTTTTAAAAACACAAAAAAAAAACTACAGCATGGGCTGGTTAATGTACTTAAAGAAAAAAAATATGGACATTCATTTTATGGAAATAAGTCCAAATAATTTCAACAACATAAGGGAATGTTATGCCAGTGCAAGAAATTCAGTTGGGGGTATTCAGTCTCCAGTTTTATAACGCTGAGCTGGATTAAATACATATTTTAACAGTAGAAGTTTTAACATCTCTGTTGACAGCGAGTTTAAAACCAACAAGAAGTGTGTGTGTGTGTGTTAGAGGTAGGCACAGGTAGAAAATCCTGAACCGGGTACCTACTGTGAAAAATACCCAGATCTTTTGGGGGTAATGATTTTAAAAAAAAGAAAGAAAAATCACATATATTAATGTTTTAATTGCATGATATATAAATACTATATAGTTCACATACATTTAGTCCCTTCAGATCTGTAGACGTGTGTAACCTTTTTCAGTACTGGAAACATATAAAAAAAAAATAAATAAATAAATAGATAAATAGATAAATAAATAAATAATAATAAACATCTCAGTTTGAATACAGTTATGTTAAATGCCCTATTCTTTGCAACATCTATTGGCCATATTCTGCTGTTGTTGTTGTTGTTGTTAATGTAATGTTATCCTTGTACTGATTCAGGGTGATGCAAGGCTTCCAATAATGAAGGCTTTATTTATTTTCTCAGTTGGAACACAGCGTAGTTTACACAAAACAAAAGTATATGCAAAGAGTATATTTTCCTGCCCCTTCTCTTTCTAGCTTTTCCTGTGCATCCTTTTTTGTCACATCTGTTTTGTTCTGACTTGCTTGTTCACCAGTCTCTCTATGGCATACAGAATAGTCCAAAACGAAACTTAAAGGTGCCGCCCTCCAAATCTGAATTTATAAATAAACATAAATATTTCAGTCTTACATTAACATGGTATCCAAGCAAAGCATTGTGTGGAATTTCTTTATCAAGCAGGAGAAAACAGAATTTGCAAACTCTGCCAAGGAAATATTTATTTCAAAAGGAGGAAGCACTAGCACACTTACTTGTGCTCCGCGAATATTATTATTTAACACAAAACAAAATAGGTGAATATTTTGTAAGTGTGTGAGTAATGTTTTTCTCGTACTGATTTCATTTTGTACTGTGCACCTTATGCGTTTTGGAGTGTGTATGCTTTTTCTTAGTAGGTACTTTATTAAAAATAAAAACAATGTTTATGGTTTTCAGTCTGTTTTCTGGGGTACTCCGCTCACAATACTTTATTTATTTGTTGATTTATTTTTAAATAAAGGCGACTTATTTTATCTTTTTGGTAAGAAACTACCCTTATAAAAAAGTAGTATGTTGAAGTATACTGTAAATATACTAAGATACTAATATTGTACTTTAAATATACTTGTATTATACTTGGGCATAGTATACTTAAGAGTTAGCATACTTTAAGTATGTTGCAATACTATTTATATACTTTGTTATACTGTCTTTGAACTTATACACATTATACTTATTAAGTAGTATACTTCAAAATTAGTTTTATATTGTGTCTAAAAAGTAGTCACATCAAATTATTTATTTTAACAAATTATTTCCATTGTTCTTATTTTTTTATTTTAGCTTTTCTCTTCACATATTTTTTTAGAAAACAAAAAAGCGCAAACAAAATCTCATCATGAGTAGACTTAATTTGATACAGAGGAACACTCCTTTTTATACACTCAATTTTCCACAGATGATTAATCACCTTTACGTCACAAACCTCCATGGACAATTAGAACAATCAAAAACAACTGAAAATAATAAGTAATTAGGTACAGAAACAAAAAACAAAAGGCAAAAGACATGGTTTTTGATATTATTTTAAACACTCGATCTTTACGTCAACACAAAACTTTTTATACCACTAGATATTATTTTACTAAGTTATTTTTTTATTTTTACTTTGCAATAATGAACAGAAAGAATATATACATACAAACATACATTCTACAAAAAAGACCCATAGTTAAAGTCTTCATTAAGGCCATGTGGTGCAACAGAATTAAACAAATATATAGGATCCAAAAAGTTTCCCTTCTCAAGAGTCGTTTGTCAGCTGAGCCACCTCTAAAGTCAATTTTGATTGTTTCCAAAGCCCAAGATACCAGATCAGATATGGAATGTTGTTTTTTATTAAAATGTACAGCTAAAGGATAGTTGGTATAATTTCTCTGTATAGTACTTTTGTGTTCATTAATACAGGTCTTCAAGGACCTAATACTGAAGCACCAAAATAAATGCTCAGATATAGGTTGTCATAATTATTATTATTATTATTTTTTTAATTGCATGTTGACACAGTCAGCTGTATTACTTGTAACAACTAGTACCGGTAGGACATGTTTTACATATAGATGTGCAATAACTGTAGATAACTCATACCGTATTGGAAGCCACATGGCTCTTATTATTAATGGATAATTAAGAGCTATCACCGACATAAACCCAACAGGATGTTGTTATGTTGTTTTATTTCTAATTTAGAGCCTGAGAAGAATTTCGCCGCAGTTATTATTATTGAGGTGTACTTGATGCTAATGCAAAACTTGTTTCAACATTGTCTTCATTATGCCGACCAGAGACCCACACTTCCAACTGCTTTGTCATATGTTGTACATTTTCTTCAAATTAATAATTGATACCTGGGTTGTAAAAAGAGACTATATTCTGCTAGTTTAGATGGTGTACAGTACCTTGACTGTAATATAAATGCAATACATTGTCTACCCCCCTCCCCCTCCCATATCTGTAAGCATAGGGATTAACGCTTACCAGACAGGCGTCGTGCTACAACAGCAATTGACACCTCTGAGGCTAACAAGGTCAAGTGCTGTGAGACAGGTTCTTTTGTATGGATTCTTGCAGCTGTATGATTTGAAAAACGTTTTTAGAACCCCAGCCATGGGAATGTGGGTCCCTTAGAGAGACATTGCTCAACGATGCCCCTTAAGCACACTAACAGTTCTGCATCGTGTAGTTCACATACTGGACCAGACTTTTTAATCAGCCTTCAAAGAATGTCTTACCCTGGCGTAACAAGAGGGGGGAGAGGTTTTAACCATTAATCAGTTCTGCACACATTTCCATTTAAAATATTTGTGGTTCTGTTAACATAAAAAAACAGAAGCAATTTGAAAGATAATAATGTGCAGCATTGACATATAATTTCCATATTGTAATGTTGTGCTTTGAAAAAGAAATGTACAGACCTTACAAGGGCTGACACTTTCTGTCAATTCACAAGCCGGTAAGAGAAAAAAAGGATCTATATACTAATACTTCTCAGCCCTGACTAACAAAAAATACAACCAACAGTGTTCATAAAGTAGATAATCCTGTCAAGTTATTGAATCCAGCTCATCGTTTGAGTTGCATCATCCACCCTGGACAGTTTCATATTAAATGTTGAGTTCGTGTTGGCTCTAAATTGTGACCTATCCATTAAAGTAAGCTTTAGTCAA
>NC_054537.1:74365617-74455617 GCF_017654505.1 Polyodon spathula
TGAAATGCTTTTGGTCAGAAATGTACACACACTGACTCACAGCAGCTGCTGTAATAAATAAATGGTTGTCCTTTTGATTGCCATGTTCCCTAGAAACAATTAAAATAAGAGAACTCAGTCCTTTTGCCTCCTACAAGGAGAAATCATCCACTTTATAACTGCCCTGAGGGAAGAAAGTGTAACCATCAGATATAGCCTCTAGGTCGACTGAGGGCACAAAGTGCACATACATGCATACACAGTACATTCCCATTAGCTTTTGACTTTACGCCAACAACAGCAGCTCTTGCATAAGGCACAAAAGAACTATTATTCATATATGTCTACAGAAACAGCTGTAAGAGGAAGACTTGAGTTTACAACAGTGTCAAAAACACGTGTCAGCTGTCAGATCCAAATGCTACTGTACTTAACCAGATTTAATATTAAAAACAAATCAGCCATGGAACAGCTTATAAATAGAGGCATTAACTGCTGTTGAGTTTTAACTGTTTTTTTTTTTTTTTTTTTTTTTTTTACCTCTGTTTGACCCTCATTAAACCACATGAGGGTTTGTGGCTTTTATAGAATGTGATGAAGCCCCTCTAGTCAGGATGGCCCAGGGCTCTGTCACCTCTCTTGTGTGGGTGTGCTAAGAAAGTCTCAGCCAGTGTATATATTTTAGTATAAAAATAAAAGCCTAACTGTAGAGCCGGATGGCTAAGCCGTTTACTGGTTAAATCACACACCTTTCACACAGTACCTTTCTTTTCTGTGTTTACTTGTGGAGGGCCTCTGTCCTGTGACAAGAAGCATAAAGTGAATGATATCATAAATAGTTTGAAACTTACAAAATAGTCAGCAGTCATGCCATCTTGTTATATGTTTGGTTATTCAGGACTCCCCATTTTCTGGTTACGTGCCACCATTCACTAGAGCAGGGGTGAATGGGTTGTCAGGAAATACAAGGCTGTAGTTGGAAGGAGCTTGTGTATGCAAATAAGCACAAGATTACAACATATACTGTAAACACAACAACACAGATACAAAATAGCAAATAGCATGCCAGACAACAAGTTCCACAGGAGGTGACTATTCACACAACCTTACTGTCAGTAGAAGTTTCCAAAACAATGGGTCCCATTAGCAAGTATACATACTGATATTTTGGGACATTCAGGGATTAAAATGCTGTTCTGTAAATGGTCTAATAATGGGTCTGAGGAGAGCTTGGACCCATTTAAAGAACAGTTAAACAAAGATACTTAAATGTGACCACCAGGGTTATTTTGTGCAGTCAAAACTGACCTGTAATGTACTAATATGCCCAGTTTTCCCCCAGCAACCTCCTGATCAGTCATTGAACAGACTTGGAAACAGTAACTTGGTTTGCATTCTCCCTTTAATGTTAAATTTGAATTATTTAAGTAATAAGATTCAAAGAAGAGGACTTTACCATCTGGGCTCAGGCATTTAACATAACAAAAAGACAGTAAAGCCCTCTTATGAGGGCTCTATTTCTATTAGAAAATAGCTGCATTAAGAAAAAACTCAGCTATTTTTTCTGTTTGTTTTTTTCGTGATTTTATGCAGCACTATTTTTTATTGCTAATAACTACAAACGTTTTCCTCAATATTCCATGAGTAATGCAGTTTGCACATAATTCCATATGTGGTCTGATAGCATTTAGGCTTCCATATCCTAGCTGTGGACTATGTAGCATTGTGAGTATTTCCAATAACTTAAATAATAACTCAATACAAGAAAAAAAAAATCTTATGTGTTCATGCATTTCACCAGTACTAGAAGATTACTTTGTATGACACTGATCATGATGAATTTGGGTCACACAGTACCTAAAGCGTACTTTTGGCACTTCCACAGTTGACAAGGACTACATTAAGTGATCATTCAGTTTCATACAGTCCAGGTCTCTCTACAGGTATGAGATAACAGTGTTGATATCTAGGATTGTCAGCAACCCACCACTAAAGTGCATTTACATGTTGTTTTTGACATGAACTGTATCTGTAAACAGCAGGCTTCCTAAATAAATTATCTAAATAAATGTACATGTATAGAACATTACTGCATCTTAATATTAGATTACCAGTGTTTCCATACAGGTGTAAGAAATCTAAGCACAAGCAAATCCCCACTACAAAAAATGACCAACTATACCTGCAGTGCCTATAAATTGAATTGTCTGATATGCTATTGTGTGCTTTGGTACATCTCACTATAACATGCTGTAGAAAGGAATCAATAGTTCCTCAAAAGGTCAATGGTTCACAAACTAAAAAAAACCCTGAACACTGGTGCAGTTTTACAAGTGTGTTTGACTAGACATTTTACAGAGCTGTTCAGTCGTGCCTCTAGATCCAAGTTATATATGGTGCATGCAACTTCCAAGTGCATAACATCCATAGTCATGGATATTATAGCATTAAAGGAAGAGCTCCTAATCTACAAAAGATATTTTTATTTAATTTAATTTCATTATTTGTCTGTTGTCAGCTTGGTGATGTGTGTTTTTACCAAACTGTACCATGTTATTTTATCGCCATATGGTTAAAACAGTACAACCAGTGATGTTTCAGACCTCATTTCATTCCATGCATTAAGATCAAAGTGCATCTGGGTGAAATTCGCCACCATTACAGCTGGTGGTTAAGAGCTACAGGCTAAATCGATATTAATCTTTTTCATAATTATTTATTATTCTAACACATAAGAAATTAAACAGAATTGTACACATTTAAAATGTCTTTTGTTTAAAATCATGACATTTTGATCTAGTCAGCCACAGCAATAATGTCTTTAAAACCTCTGCTTTAGTATCAAATGCAGACAATCAACAGTTTCTAAGGACCTGTCCACACTATGTCTTTAAACCATATTAGTTTCCTTTAAACTGGCTTAAATGTGCTAAATATGGTTAGTGTCTACACTATGCAATGTTTCATACCGTGCTCGAGAACCGGACTACAGACCTTGAGGTGGTCTCGAGTCCGGTTCTCAAGTATGGTATGAAACATCTATTTAAATCGCAACAGGTAGTGCGGTTTGTCAGACATGAGGACGCATTAATACCGAACCTCATTTGTTTGTATATTTGTCTGATATGTTTTGGCTTGTGGACATTACAAATATACAGAACAGGCGCATGAAGGAGATGAAAATGACTATCAATACTGCTGTACTGTATACAATTTGTGAGGCTTGTTATAAAATGGTGGATAGTGGAGCGACGTGATCAGGTGCTGAAATCATGGCACATTGATATCCAGAGTTCAAAACAAAATGCACACATTATGATAAAACATACCTTGTGTTTTTAAGAGACAAAGCTATAATGTTCATGGAAAATGTAATATTAAGACCCACAGTCCATTACATTGCTAGGAACTCTACCCAAACTATTTTAGCGTAATTAAGCACTAAGCCCAACTAAACATGAGATGGTACTTTAGTGTGGATGCTCCTGTCTGTCACTAACTCGCTAAACTCTGCCAGTGCTGCCTCTCTCAACAGGAGTCCCCCAAGGATCAGTCTTGGGTCCTCTCCTGTTCTCTCACTACACCCGCTCCCTGGGCCCCCTCATCGCATCCTGTGGTTTCTCATACCATTTCTATGCTGATGATCCTCAAATCTTCCGACCCTTCCTCACCAACTTCTCCATGCAACTCCTCATCTAGCCTTTGCTATTCTCCCGCCTAGACAACCGCAACTCCATCCTGGCCAGGCTTCCTGAGTCCGCCACCCATCTGCCCTAGCTCATAGAGAACTCCGCTGTTCACATGGCGTTCTCTCTGCCTCGCTTCTCCCATGCTACTCCACTGCTCCGCTCACTCCACTGGCTCCAGATCACCACTTGTATCCAGTTCAAGACTCTTGTACTCGCCTACCAATGCCTTGACTAGACTGCACCCAGTTACCTCCAGACCCTCAACTCTGCCTACACTCCCACCCGAACTCTCCTCTCTGCCTGCACTAGAAAACTGGCTGTACCTCCTCTACAATCCCCTGCTTCCAGAGCCTGCTCCTTCACCCTCGCCCCGCAGGTGGAATGACCTTCCTACGGATGTCAGGACTGCCCAGTCTCTGACCTCCTTCTGGTGCGTCCTCAAGACACACTTATTCAGACAACACCTGTACAACTCAACTCTCGCTCTGGACAATATAGTACTCTGCCTTTAATGCACTCTAACGTGCACTTATCTGTTGTACTGTAGTACTTTGTATTTGACTTACACTCGTATCTAACCCTGATGTAACTATCAACACATTTGCTCTTGAGCTGCCCGATATTAAATTGTACTGTGTTTAGTATTTGATCTTATTAGGACTGAAGTCACTGTATTGTGTATCTTGCTCTTAATTGTACTGTAATTCTTGATATGTATTTTTGTATACAACTGTAAGTCGCACTGAAAACGCACCTCATTTTAATAGTTAGGATAGATTTTAAATGGGCACGATTATCCAACCCCTAGTCATTCTTTTTTCACATATAATACCTGTTCAGATTCTAATACAGCGCTTGTCAGAATGGTGGACAAGGGTGTCTGTTAAGAAATAAATAATAATAATACTAATAATAATAATAATAATAATAATAATAATAATAATAATAATAATAATAATAATAATAATAATAATAATAATAATAATAATAATAATAATTCAAATGTTCTGAGTACGGTTCTCAAGATTGGTTATGTAGTGTGGACAGGGCCTAAAACAGGAGTTGAGCGCATTTGCCTTGAACCTTAACTACTGCAAGTTCAGATTTAAAAGTGGTCTGTTCAAGAGGTATGCAGGTAAACAACAGTACAGTAATTGCAGACATTAGTGTGTATTAAAATGCATTAAGCAGTTTGTGTGTGCTATGATGGGCTCCCTGAAAGCAAGCAAGCGCTGAGCCTGGAAGTCTGGAGCACTGGTTTTAAGAATTAACAAAGATTTTGATTTTACATTTTAAAGATGCAGAGTGTAATTATTGTAGGGGAACAGTCATTTTAAATTTACAGTATAAAGCTGCAGTATATAATTAAATAAATAAGTAAGCACATTTGCATATCTACAAAGTAATCAAACAATTAATTCAGCAATTATATATTCTACTGTTTTGCATTGGCTGAAGGATATATTCAATAAAACATAATTTAAAGTTTAAAATCCAGATTTTTGGTTTTATTTTTGTAAAATAGTAATTGTAAGGCATTATATAAGTGCAATAACACAACTGAAGGTGTGGGTTGTGTCTTCTTCTGTATCATTGCTTACATAACAGGACTTGGAATCTTAATGAAAGTTAATGGCAAAGACATTTCACATGTTCATGCCTGTAATGCATACACCTGCTATGACTATGAAAGCAGGCTCAAACTTTATAGGATCTTATTGAACTTTCATCTTTTCTGTATATGTTGTATTGCTTATTTTCACTAACTTGGCTGTTTTTGTAAAGTTAAATGTTTTCGGTTACATTTAAAAATAACATGGTAGATGGATAGACAAAAAGAAAATACTGAACAACTAAAATGCTGTTTATGTCTTTAACAAGAAAAAAAAAACAAATCAAGAAACCCATTCTGCAGTTATTGGTAATCTAATTGGCTGCTAAGTGTAAGCCAAAGGAGATTTGGTGTTATCCAATTCTCAATATACTACAGGACTGAGGTGATGTATAAATCGTCTTATGGGCTCCAATAATTTAGTTTCAATTGATCACTTTGTGAGATGGTACCTTTTTCTTTTGGCTTTTCAAAGTAAATTAGGCCCAAAAGAAAATGTTGTTCCATAAAAACTGGATTTCATAATGGGCTTTATGACCATCATTGGTTCTGTAACCTTTCTCTATATGCTGGAGGCACCCTTGCTGTGTTTACTGTACTCTATCAAAGCCCAGTTCTTTGCAGCCCAGTGAATAAAATACTGAGGTTTCTCCTATTAACTGAAAGAAATAAAATAATCTATGATGCATGAACAAGTTTAAATGAAATAATAATATCCTTAGCGATGAAAAACGGATTGGTAATACAGTAATTGTGCAGATTTATTGCCATCTCCTTGAGCTAGCCTGCTGAAACAGCCTGCTATTTTATTTAATCTCATATCAGAGGAATTATTGGCTGGTAATACATTGTTAAACATCATTTAGAATGATGGATGAAAATGTCAGCTTTCCCCACGTAATCAATTCATATCTCATTAGCACATATTATTTATGATTCTCATAATGGACCCTGCAGGGTCTCCAGGGGAAGATGAAGACCTCAGCTGTTGCTGAAATGAGATGAGAAATACTGTAGCTTATGAGTTAATAACTGCATATATAAAAATAGTTTCCCACAGTATTGATTGCCCCCGCCATTTTACAAATGAATTGAGTGCCCTGGTTCGGGCTATAATTGGCTCGGGCTATTCCCTCCTACACAAGAGGATAACAGCTTGGTGTTAAAAAATAATAACGATAACATACAGAGCACTTATAATCAATTTGCAATTATTACCACAGAAAAAGACTTGAAAACTGCTGGGTCAATTTCATATTATGAAATAAAAAATAACAACAATTGTATTTTCTATTTCTGTTTTCTATTTTCTTTTTCTTTTTTTCAATAAGAAAACAAACCTTTCTGATTGTTATGTTTAATATTTCATCTACACAGTGATTCAAGTTAAAGGATATTTTCTGCAAAGCACACTATCTTGAAACCTGTTGGAAAACCAACTATGATTCATGGGACAAACCAAGCAGTAATCATGCTCATGGTGTCAGCTGTTGCCTCAATTAAACTGCATTTGTGAATCATTCTATAATCTAGCTCATAAAGATCGATAAAAGAAAATAAGTAATAAATGAACAAAGAATCAGCTTCATATTTCAGATAGAAATGAAGACAAAATATAGCTTTTATTTGCCTGTGGAACTCCCATTAACTGCATCACTGACAGGAGGAAACTGGATCAATAACTGGTTGGCTGCAGAAAACAGTTTCTGGCTGTTCAGCAGCCAATGCAAATGGAAAGCT
Organism: Polyodon spathula; assembly: GCF_017654505.1. Lineage (NCBI taxonomy): Eukaryota > Metazoa > Chordata > Actinopteri > Acipenseriformes > Polyodontidae > Polyodon > Polyodon spathula. The sequence goes on from NC_054537.1 coordinate 74,372,638, forward strand.
GTCATATTGTGATCTTTATCAGGTAATTTTCATTACACCAGGCCAATGATATATGTAGGCACTGGTCAGCCAGGGGCACTTTTCATTGCTACTTGCATATTGGATCCACTTGCCTGCGATACAATATACTCTATACAAAACCTGTGCTATGTGGTACACACTGTTTTTGTAACTGGTCAGAAAATTAATCCCAAAGATGCATCTCCCTGTCACTATCTTCAGTCACCATGTGCAATAAAGCATATGTGACTGACCTGAATACTTGGCACTTGTTTGGTTGGCAGATGCTCCATATTCAAGACTGTCCAGAGAACAAGAGGAAGAGGCAGTGCTTGTAGTAGCTTAGAACCCATTGACAGAGTTATGGTAAGTGTGTATCATTTTTCCCCAACTCCTGTATATTATCATATTATTTGAGATCATACCACTCTTGGTATTTACTAAAATGAGTTTCTGCCAAGGTAAGTGGCAAGACTAGTACCACATTGAAAGTGGCACCAGCCTAGGCCGTCACTACCACAGAAAACCAATCTGGGGTTTGAAATGAAGAACAAATATAGAAACCAGTCATACTGCATTGGTATAAAATTAATAATATTTAGGCTACAGGCACCACTAAAACTCTGCTCATTTTAATAGTTAGGATAGATTTTAAATGGGCACGATTATCTTTCCCTAGTCATTCTTTTTTCACATATAATACCTGTTCAGATTCTAATACAGCGCTTGTCAGAATGATACTAAATATTGAGGGATACTGAAAACTACAAATGTTCTCAGGACTATAGGTTTTCATAAACAATAAATAATGGTTTAGGTAAAAAAAAATCTTGCCCTTATACAAAGAGGTTGTACAGCTATACAGTACAATAGAATCGAGTTTTCGTTTTATGGCCACTAAATTAAAATAGTTTGCAAGAATAATCTCTATACAACAATACAACATTCCTCACAATAACAGAATCTGAATTGTGTTCAGAGGAATAATCTTCAGTGGAAAATATGAGCTGACATTATGAAAACCAAATACACTGAACTAATACAGTATCTACTGTTTAATGTTGAAGAAAGATAATGTATTCAGTGTTTCATACTATATATGATATTTTAATTATTTAACTATAACCTAGGTGTAATAGAACTGTACTGTATATGTTAAAAAACATGGCCATTAATACAAAAATAATCCAATTGCTGTAATGTACAATCATCACGTTAAAAGGAAGCATTGTACACATACTGATTACAAAGATGCACTATTATCAATTGTACAAATAAGCCAAATGCATTCTTTATTTTGGGTGATGCAGGCCTGCCACCTAGTGGTGTCAGCAAAAAATGTTACTCAAGTCAAGCCTGAAAACAAGAAAATTTACTTCATCAGTTTTTTTTTTTTTTTTTTTTTTTTTTTTACCCACCTCTCAAGTTCCTTTCTTTTGAGTCTACTGGTATATTTACATTGTGGCAATTGCTTAAATGACTGAAACTCATATATCCCTTTCTCTATTAATCACCTCACATTATACCAGTTGACAATAAAGCCTGGTTAAGAGTCACACCATAAGAACAGATATCGCCTCTGTAATTAATTAAGTGATCAGTCTACCAATGTCTTAGTTGGGCATTTTTTATTTATATCCCTTTATATTTAAAATCCATTCTGTTCTTTTGTTAGTTTATGATACATGTACATGTTATTAAAAACATCCATTCAAACTTAAAAATAAATAAACCATGTTTATTGCTTACAAAAAAAAAAAAGCGTAAAGCTGAAACATCTGTGCATTGGACATTATTCAAGTACTGAACACTCAAATACATGAATAAAACACCAAGGCAATGTGAAATGATAATGTTTTTAAATCAATTATTAGTAACCATACTGTATCACTGCCCCAATCCTCAGTTTCCTGTGCTAAAGACATTTTGTTTCTTTCCTCATATTTTAAACCTAAATGCAGACTATACCATTTTTTATTTTTTCAAATGGAATGCTTTATAATAAAATAATAAAACAGTTTCTTCCTGGTGTATAATCATGTCTTGTGTAGTATATTACATGACCTGACTGGAGTGAAACCATGCACAGGAAGTGATTACATTCTAGGAAACAGCAGTAACTTTTACCTATATATTGTATAGACCAAATTGAGGAACAGTTCTGAAATGAGGAAAGAAAACTGATTTTGAAATAATAGCATTTGAATGGAGTGCATAGGTTGTCACTAAAAGCCACATGAAATTGTCTTCATTAAAGTCCTGATCTTATTAAAATATGCTCTAGATAAAACCTACATTCCCAACCCAAAAGATCAGTTTGCTTGGTATGAGAACAAATTTAACATAATAATTATTCCAGTATTGCGTCGGATATTTACATACAGTACCTGAAATGGTGTGGCAATATTTTCCAGAAATGCTAAAAATACACACATAGCTTGTATGAGGAAAATTAAAAAGAGAAACCATGAACATAGAGGAATGGCTCTTCCTACAAAAGCCCAGCTACTAAGTTATTAATAAAGAACCATTACTCCTTATAAATGTTGAATTAGACAAGCACAGCCCTTTTGTCAAGATATGGTGATTTATAATATATTTGTGCTACAGATTATTAATGACCTCAGCTATTAACAAACTCTGAGAATGACCTTTCTATCAATTCAATTTCATTCACAAGGCTAATTTTCAAAGTCTTTTTTTGGGGGGGGGATAACATATGAACATTTAAAAAGCAGAACATCTGATGCTATAATAATATTAAATAAGTTAATTTCTAACTAACTAGACCAATATATTAGTGCCTTATGAATGTTATGTCACCATGTATGAGCTGAATAATGATAATAGCTGATTGAAAAAAAAATAAATAACATGACACAGTTGTACTGTGGTTTTGTTTTGTTACTTTTCTGTTTAGTGTCATATGCATACTGTATATATGGTCATTAGATGTCCACATGTCATTTGATTGTCATAAAACTTACAATATAATGTGATTTTGGTGTATGCAAAGTGTGCAAAATCTCTTAAAACTATTCTAATTTGTTTGTGTGTTGCCTATCTGACCATCAACCACAAATACACTCCATTCAATTTTCTTTTCTTTTTAACTTTTACACTTTAATGCAACAATAAATACAGTAATTACCAGCAGAACCAGCTGAAAGAGCATTGACACCATTGTCTTAATTCAGACTACGATCAAGATAAATATTTGAAATGATGCAAATTAGAGTCATTAGACATTACGGTATTTGGAAGATTAAGATCATGATATATATATATATATACCTATATATATATATATATATATATATATATATATATATATATATATATATATATATATATATATTTTAGTTTATTATATATAAATTCAAAAAAAAAAAAAAAAAAAACTATATTGTTTATCTAATTATCTAAAAGGTTTTAAATCCCCCAAAGTAACTGCAGGAGACTAGTGTTCTGACAAAGGAACTGCTTAATTTAGCAGTGACTTAAAAATAGAAAGTTAAAATTACAAAATATAGCTTGCCACGTCCATTAAAGATTACAATGTTTTCGATGATATCACACGGTTACATTAAACCAGAATGTGTACATTGCTAACCATACTGACCTTTCAACAATAAATTGATATATATATATATATATATATATATATATATATATATATATATATATATATATATATATATATATATATATGTTTGCAATGTTTTACAGTGTCACCTGTAATCTCCACACACTATTTCTATGTTATTATAATTACTGACAGGGCCTCAAATTCCTGCAAAAAAAAAAAAAAAAAAAAACTTGTGTACATACAGTATTATCCCTTAGAATAAAACTGCTCAGTTATTTGTTTTACTAGGTTTCATAACATTAACAGCTATTTCTCGTCAGTCCTGGTATATAATTATTGGAGAATAGGGCCATATGACACTATCTTTATATGTCTACTTAAACTTGATATTCTTAATATTTTGCTTTATGTTTATAGTGACCCAAGGTTTTTACATGTTGTTTAGAATGTTCCTGTTTCTTTATTAGCCCAAGATGGGTTTTTTTTGTTTTTTTTTAATAACTCTATAGCTGTCAATACAACAAAATACCAGTTTTAAAATTAGAAGGTACTTTTTTTGTTTATTTACTCTGCTACAACATTGCTTGCTGATAACATGCATAATCTCCTGCTGGTGTAGAATGACAGAGTTGTAAGAAGGCTTCAAGAGGGAGATGGAGCTGTAACATGTGTATGCAGCCAAAACTACTTTTAATCATATTTAGTATAAGGATTCAGGTAAAGTTACACTTCATAAACAACTGTCATTAAACAAAAAAAGTGTTTATAATAAAGACATGCAGTTATTTTACACTTCATTGGTGCTACAATTGGTTAAATCGGACAGATGTATCAGTCTCTATGACATAAACGTCATCCATTCTTCTGCTCAGCATTGTAATGTTATACACTGAAACCAGCAGGAAAAAAAATAAAGCCACAGACCTGCAACTGCTGTCTCCCAGCAGAGATGAAATAAAGAAGGACGGTTGCTCCAAATTACCATACCATACCTGGCTTATGTTTCATGTGGTTCTACAGACACTTCTAGGCCAGCGTTGTGTTTTGGCACAGTGCCTGTCTGAGACATTTTGTTTGTCTGTCTAAGTTCTTGTCTGCATTGGTTGTGCAAGGTCAAGGCACCGAATTAGATGACAATACAAAACAGCATAAAAAATAATAATAAAAAAGCCTCTTATAAACAAAAAACAAAACACATAATTGAGTCAATAATATAATGCACTGGTTCTCTTTATTGACAATGATTATCGCATAAGTGTAAAATAACTTTTTCAAGACCTATTGTGATTCTATAACGTGTGCTGAAGATTTTGATTTGAGGCTTTACACATTTAAGATGTTTTCTACCAAGTTATTGTCCAAAAACATAAAACGTAATCATTGTAAAACAAGGTCAATTACAGTACATTTATACCCTATCCTACCCTAAAAATTTGTGCTCAACAAGCATTTAAGCCATGTCATTGCATTCACTTAATTCACAATCACATTTCAACATCTGATGATTGTACATTATTTAGGTAGTGTGAATAGGGTATTAGACTGCACTTTACAGTAGCATAACCTTAGTGACTGTGGCTAGCTATAACAACCCTGTATTTACATAAAGTACAATAAACAATAAATACAGTTATGGCATTGTGTATAATTTATGACGTTGAGAAACTATAAATCTGTGTAATAATGATATCCCCCACATACAGTACAAAGGCTCTTTCTGTTACATGCTGCTTGCTCTGCAGACACTTGTAATTTAGATCTGCTGAAGGTGGATACAGCGACTGCAAACTGGCAATTTATTCATGTTGAGACCTTCAAGTATTTCAGATTTGATGTAATTATTTTTTACTGTGCTCAATAATTTTTTACTTTCCCCATCCTCTTCTTTTGAAACTGAACTGTATACTGTATCCATGGCAGGATGCATGTCATGTCCCTGTATACTGTAGTTAGAAACCAGCCTAGGGGGGGCTATCACATGACCAAATTGTATCTAGGTTGACAACAAGGTGATGTTTTCTACTTTGGATTTTAAGGTTACCGTCTTCTTTACTACTGTAAATGTACACAAGCACCTTATGGAGCTATTCACTCATTAACAATTTATCACAATATCTACAACTTGAACTAAATATGCTGTGATTTTTTTCTCTCTAACTTTGTCTCCCTGCCCTGACCTTAACCTACGGATAGACCCTGGCATTCAGTGACACGGTGGTTTGTGGCAGCCTTAACCGCAGAACTGGATCTTTCCCTGTGGCTTAAAGCCAGCTTTTCACTCACTTGCTAATGGTGGAATTGAGAGGTACAGATATGAGACAAATATAGTAGACTTTGTGTTTGTGTTAATGTTGAGCTTAGTGATGTAGTGTGCAAGGTATTCTTGTATTTGGACTAGTTTAAATTGTAATAATAAAATACCTTGTTTTGAATTGAACTCGTGTAGAACCCAACTTTATTGAAATAATCAGACTAGACCACGTTTCTAGTGAATACAAAGGAACAGTTTTATTAGAAATAATACAAAATAAATGAAGAATGAAAGGTGCAACAACTAAACTAAAATAATACAGAAAGGAAGAATTAACTAAACTAATCAATACAGAAAAGATAATTTAAACAATGACACCCCACTTCTGCTGGTTGATCAGCGATCCAATTCAATCTATGGGAGATTCCCTTAAGGTAACAAGGTTAGTCTTAACAGGGGTATCGTTAGTAACACAAATATTTACTTTCGTTAATATTTGATAATCAAAGCATTGTTAAATCAGCATCATATATATATATATATATATATATATATATATATATATATATATATATATATATATATATATATATACACACTGCCTTGCAAAAGTATTCAGACCTCTGACCAATTCTCTCATATTACTGAATTACAAATGGTACACTGAAACTTTGTTCTGTTCGATATTTTATTTTAAAACACTTAAACTCAAAATCAACTATTTGAAGGTTACATTGGTTTTATGTTGGGAAATATTTTTAAGAAACATAAAAAAACTGAAATATCTTGATTGCATAAGTATTCAACCCCCACACATGAATATTTGGTAGAGCCACCTTTTGCTGCAATAACAGTTTTAAGTATTCTGGGGTAAGTATGTACCAGCTTTGTCGGAGTGATTTTGGTCAATTCTTCTTGGCAGATTTGCTCCAGGTTGTTCAGGTTGGTTGGACGACGCTTGTCGTATGCAATTTTCAAATAGTGCCACAGATTCACAATGGGATTGAGATCAGGACTTTGACTGGGCCACTGTAGGACATTCACCTTTTTGTTCTTGAGCCACTCCAATGTTGCTTTGGCCTTGTGCTTGTGATCATTGTCCTGCTGAAAGATGAATTTCCTCCCAAGTTTCAGTTTTTTAGCAGACTGAAGCAGATTCTCTTGCAGTATTTTCCTGTATTTTGCTCCATCCAGTCTTCCTTCAATTGTAACAAGATGCCCAGTCCCTGCTGATGAGAAGCATCCCCACAGCATTAAGCTGCCACCACCATACTTCACCGTAGGGATGGTGTGTCTTGAGGCATGGGCATTGTTAGGTTTACACCACACATAGCGCTTTGAGTTTTGGCCAAAAAGCTCTATATTGGTCTCATCTGACCACAAAACCATCACGTTTGGAGTGTCCAGTCCATCCAGCATCTAGGTAGGGTCTTGGTGGTGCCATACACCTTCCACTTCTTTTATACCCATCCCCTGATCTGTGCCTTTCAACAACTTTGTCCCAGAGTTCTTTTGAAAGTGCCTTGGTGCTCATGATTGAGTCTTTGCTTTGAAATGCACTACCCAGCAGAGGGAACCTACAGGAACTGCTGAATTTATCCTGAAATCATGTGAATCACTACAATTTAACACAGATGGAGGCCACTTGGTGTGTGATTTTGAAGGCGATTGGATACACCTGAGCTAATTTAGGATTGTTATTACAAGGGCGGTGCTCACTTATCCAACCAAGCTATTTCAGTTTTTATTTTTAATTAATTTTCTACAAATTTATAAAAAAAAATTTCACTTGGAAGTCGTGGGGTAGGATGTGTAGACAAATGAAAAAAAAAAACTATTTTAATGCATTTTAATTCTAGGCTATAAGGTAAGAAGGTGACAATTTTGAAAGGGGATGTATACTCTCTATAGACACTGTACTTCAGGTCTATAGATTTACTGTAAAGCTGAGCTGCTTTTGGCATAGTTTTTTGCTTCCGGGGCTCTCTTATGAAAAACTGACCACATCGGTCCATCTGCTTGGAAAAGGCAAATACCAGATTATGCCAAGGCCCTCGTAAATTCATGTGGTGTCACATCCATCTCCTTGTCTCTTTTTCTTTTATACGTTGTCACAGATTAATTAATCATCAATTGGGTTGTAGCGCTAGAGGCATCTGGTTTTGATGGCGTGTTTTGGGTTTATATGCGTTTTAGACTTCATGTGTTCGTTAGTCTAGCAGTATTTTTTCCTTTCACAATGTGTATGGTAACTCGACAGTACTTGCACACCAGTACCTTTTTTCGTTTGTTGTCTTCCACAATGAAGTCCTTGTGATCACGGACATACTGTTCTGGGGTTTTCACCTGCCTAGGCATTTTTTTTTTCCACAATTATGGTTTTAAGATCCACTGTACTGCATGTACTGTCCTCTCGATCTAACTGCAATACTGCCTAAAATATTGCAAGAGTTTACAATCTACCTCTAACTACAAAAACATTACGTTATCATGCAGGCATGTACTGTTGGGTCTGTTTAATGTATTTTGACAAACCTCGCCTCACTGGTCGAGGTGGGGGCACTGCTGTGATTGCTAATTCTGTGCTTGCGTCCTCACTTCTTTCTTTGCCTACCTTTTCTTCATTTGAGCATCCTGCCATCAAGCTTCCCTCTCCCATGCCCCTTACCCTTGCTGTTATCTACCATCCACCTAAGAACAACTTTGATTTTATTGCCGCATTTTAAGAATTCCTCTACCTTGTCTACACTTCAACTGACAAAATCCTACTCCTAGGTGACTTCAACATTCATGTTGACTTGCCTTTCTCCCCCTTAGTAACTGACTTCAACACACTTTTGGACTGTCTTGGCCTTTCTCAATCTGTCAACATCCCCACTCACACCTGAGTACACACACTGGATCTGCTCATCACCAGGGGCCTTGATGTTTCTAATCTCAATGTCTCAGATGCCTCTCTTCTCTCTGACCATTTCTTAGTCACTGCTAATATTAATCTCCCTGCTCCTTCCTCCACTAATTATACTGCCGAATCCTCTGAAACTCTCAGAATATGACTCTGCATCCCCTCTAACTGGTACTCTCCTATCCTCAGTTGAGTAGAGCAGGGTCCCTCTACAATGCCACTCTTACTCATATCAATAACACTGTTGCCCCGCTTACAACCAGAACCGTCAAGAAAGATCAAAACTGCCCATGCTACACCCTTGAACTTCAACTGTTTAAATCTTTCTGCTGCAAGCTCAAGCGCAAGTGGAGGTCGTCTGGACTAACGGTTCACAGAGATCTGGACCGACCATCTTGCAAGCTGTAGACGTGCACTTACCGCGACCAGGGTGAAATACTCTTAGATCATAACTATGGGACATGGTAAACTTAATGTTCTCTTTAGGACCATTGACCAAATCCTACATCCAGCCACCGATAGATCCAACTCCCGTCCATCCTCCTCTCTTACCTGTCATGATTTCTCCTCTTTCGGAACAAAATTGAAAAAATCTATTCTACGCTCGCCCACCACAAACCCAGTCTACTACTTGACTACCTTGAGCTCCTCTGGCTACCCCTCCTGTCCTCTCCTCCTTCTCTCCTCTCTTCATTGCTGATGTTTCCGGCTTATTGTTGAAATCAACTACTGCCCCCAAGACCTCTGGCTGACTAACCTTGTCCATCTCTGTACTTCTGATCTTGCTCCCTCCATTATGCACTCCCTCAACCTGTATCTGGACTCTGGCTCTGTTCCTGCTGCCCTTAAGCTTGCCCAAGTTATGCCGGTACTCAAAAAACCCTCCCTTGACCCGGCTGACTTATCTAATTTCCATCCCATCTCCAATCTCCCTTTTCTCTCACAAACTCTCAAAAGGGCTGTAGCCAGTCAGTCAATGAAATAGGGATCTTGAATGAGGTTCAGGTCACTGCAGCGGCACCTAGAGTACAAAAGTTGGAAATAGAAGTATCTGTAAATTCAAAGCATCTCAAAACCCCAAAATACTGTTAGGCATATGATTTCCATAGTTAAATAATCAACTGGAAAAAAGCAGCCTTGGAGGAGAAAGTAATCAAGTTGCCTAGAATGACTATAGAGATAGCCAGGCAAGCAGGTTGAGCCTGAAACCACTTGGAAATTCCTTGCAAGAGGAGACAAACAACTGGGATTGATAGTACAGTTGGAGTAGTGATAGACATCAAACGAAATTGGTGTTGAATTCCTGACAAATAGGATTTGATAGTAGCTGGTGCCAGATGTAAAGATTATCTTGCAAGAACTATGAAAGCCATGATGCAATTCTGGTTAAATGGAGTTGGATAAATCCTGCTTTGGGAACAGAAAGTCAGCAGGTGGTCCAGTTTGTGAAAAAAGAGGGGCAATGGAAGTAGCAAGGGCTGCAGCCATGTATGCTTGTGCTGTATTGAGTAGTCAACTGATAGATAGATTCAGTTCAAAATTAGCTGGCTGAACTGGGATGTCACTGCTGGAGTTGGCAGAGCTGTAGGGACCAGACTAAAATCTGGAAATCACATAGTAACTACATGTGGCAGGCTGGCGAGTGGAAAGAGGCCCAGAGACAGACTGCAGTTCAAAAAAATAACTTTTATTATAAATAAACACAAAAATGAAAGGGCACAAGGGCCAAAACAAAACAATTTAAACACAAAGAAAGACAAAAAGCAAAATTTACAAAAATAACAATTTCCAGGCTGTGCAATGCCTTCACTGGATTCAAACTTTCCAAACAACCAAAAAAAAACCCAACCTGCTTCCTCAGCTCCCTCTCTCAAATGAGAAGCAGAGGCCTCCTTTTATATCAGGTGGCTGGGCGCTGATTGATCGTTAATCAACCTAATCAACTAATCAACCCCAGCCACCTGAACATAATAAACCCAGGCAGGTAGGGGAAGTTAACCCCATCCCTGCCAATTTAAAAGGGGCAGAGCTTTGCTCTGCACCGGCCAATCGGCCAACTCCCCCCCCTTCCCCCCACCCCCCCCCCCCCCCTCCCCCCAAGAGTCCAATTATGTCCCTTGGGTGGGCTGTTATGGTGGGTGGTGGTGGGCGGGGTTGATGTCGGAGCCCCCAAGCCTTCTTTGGTTGAGGGGGCCCCGAATCTCCAAGGTAGCACGGCGACGGCGGCCCGGCTCCCTCTGGTGGCGGAGGCGGCGACGGCGGCCCGGCTCCCTCTGGTGGCGGAGGCGGCGACGGCGGCGGCCCGGCTCCCTCTGGTGGCGGAGGCGGCGACGGCGGCCCGGCTCCCTCTGGTGGCGGAGGCGGCGACGGCGGCCCGGCTCCCTCTGGTGGCGGAGGCGGCGACGGCGGCGGCCCGGCTCCCTCTGGTGGCGGAGGCGGCGACGGCGGCGGCCCGGCTCCCTCTGGTGGCGGAGGCGGCCCGGCTCCCTCTGGTGGCGGAGGCGGCGACGGCGGCGGCCCGGCTCCCTCTGGTGGCGGAGGCGGCGGCGGCGGCCCGGCTCCCTCTGGTGGCGGAGGCGGCGACGGCGGCGGCCCGGCTCCCTCTGGTGGCGGAGGCGGCGACGGCGGCGGCCCGGCTCCCTCTGGTGGCGGAGGCGGCGGCGGCGGCCCGGCTCCCTCTGGTGGCGGAGGCGGCGACGGCGGCCCGGCTCCCTCTGGTGGCGGAGGCGGCGACGGCGGCCCGGCTCCCTCTGGTGGCTCCCTCTCCCTCGGAGGCACCGACGGCGGCCCGGCTCCCTCTGGTGGCGGAGGCACCGCCGACGGCGGCCCGGCTCCCTCCCTCTCGGGCTCTGAGAGCGGCGGCGGCTCCTCCCTCTCGGGCTCTGAGAGCGGCGGCGGCTCCTCCCTCTCGGGCTCTGAGAGCGGCGGCGGCGGCTCCTCCCTCTCGGGCTCTGAGAGCGGCGGCGGCGGCTCCTCCCTCTCGGGCTCTGAGAGCGACGGCGGTGGCTCCTCCCTCTCGGGCTCTGAGAGCGACGGCGGCGGCTCCTCCCTCTCGGGCTCTGGGAGCGACGGCGGCTCCTCACCCCTCTCTGGCTCTGGGAGCGACGGCGGCTCCTCCCTCTCTGGCTCTGGGAGCGACGGAGGCACCTCACCCCTCTCTGGCTCTGGGAGCGACGGAGGCTCCTCACCCCTCTCTGTCTCTGGGAGCGACGGCAGCTCCTCACCCCTCTCTGGCTCTGGGGACAACGGCAGATCCTCCTCCCTCTCTGGCTCTGGGAGCGACGGAGGCTCCTCACCCCTCTCTGGCTCTGGGAGCGACGGCAGATCCTCCTCCCTCTCTGGCTCTGGGGACGACGGAGGCTCCTCACCCCTCTATTGCTCTGGGGACGACGGCAGATCCTCCTCCCTCTCTGGCTCTGAGAGCGACGGCGGATCCTCCTCCCTCTCTGGCTCTGGGAGCGACGGCAGATCCTCACCCCTCTCTGGCTCTGGGAGCGACGGCAGAGTGGAAAGAGGCCCAGAGACAGACTGCAGTTCAAAAAAATAACTATTTTATTATAAATAAACACAAAAATGAAAGGGCACAAGGGCCAAAACAAAACAATTTAAACACAAAGAAAGACAAAAAGCAAAATTTACAAAAATAACAATTTCCAGGCTGGGCAATGCCTTCACTTGATTCAAACTTTCCAAACAACCAAAAAAAAACCCAACCTGCTTCCTCAGCTCCCTCTCTCAAATGAGAAGCAGAGGCCCCCTTTTATATCAGGTGGCTGGACGCTGATTGATCGTTAATCAACCTAATCAACTAATCAACCCCAGCCACCTGAACATAATAAACCTTTGCTCTGCCACACTGCATAATTACAGGTGAACTGGAATGATAATATGAACTGTAGATTTGTTTTTGCACATGAAAAGTATTCATTTCTTCAAAAATGATCAAAGATGGCCCCATATATGTGCTGCTGCCACTGTAGGGTATATTTGAAGAATTGTGGATTTTAGATGCAGTAAGAGGTTTAAAAAATAAATAAATAAATAAACTAGAAAACCATTAAAAAAAAAAAAAAACTCCAAATCTCTTAAATGAAGCATTCATAAATAAGAACAGGTCAAGAGGTCCTGACATGAAATCATCATAGAATATAGACGGGCTGTTTCAATGTTGAATGTGAGCCAACCACATTTAATTGCCTTTTCTAACTTCTGATGAAATATTAATGTAGGAATCCAAGTTTTTTGCTGTTGATGAGAGAGCAAGTAAATCGAAATATCAAATATTCGACGTCTAAGAAAATGCGAATTACAAATTAAAATGGTCCAACAAAGAGAGCGTTGCATATTTCTTGATCTGAAAGGGGCTGAAGAAATCCATTTTAGTTCAGAAATTGTTGAGAATAGTACTCCAGTCAGTGGTGTAGGTGTAGTTGAAGGGTGAGAGTAGATGACGTGCCCTGGGCTGAATCTAGGAGATTACTAAGGAGAGATTTAGTTTAATAGATGATTTGATTGCAGAGCTTCCAGAGGCGTTGGATGCGCTGCAGACTTTATGAAGGAATCTGGATATCTGTATTTCAGCTAACACACCGGTCATGTTATTATGAGTACCCAGAAAGTGGTGTCTTGAATAAAAAGGATTGGAAACTGAAATCCATAGTAGACAATAGAGAAATTGCATGACCAGTGACAAAAAGGACCGGTCAAGAGGTCGGAAAAGTGATAAATTATACAAATGTTGGGCAGATTTAGACAGATCGATACAAAGTGTGTGGTGGATCGTATCCCTGCAGGCGTTTGCACTGATGTTGCTGCAAGACGAAGATTTTCTGCAAAACCTGTTAAACTGATCGGGAACAGTCTGTGAATGCATTATCCATCATGAGATAAGAGGATGCTTTCAATTATATTCAGTTTTTCAATGTCTGCTGGCAGCTCTACACATTAATTATTAGCCTTTTAAATTAAACATTTCAAACCAAGCTCAGAAAATGCAGGGCTTTCTTATACAAGGAAATAGATACTGTAGCTTAAACACACAGTTTGTGGTGTTTTACTATCCTCTAGTGGTTATGATTAAACATGCATGAGTCCACTTCATGAAAGCAAGATGGTAAACTACAAGAAACCAAGACAATTTCACCATAGGTAACCCCCCCCCCCCAAAACAAGCTGGGGATACTGAGCTGAATGATAATTGAATGATAATTAATGTCTCACCCATTATGATTTTTTTTTCAGTTATTGAAAGAAAGTAGCAGTGGATTGCTGCAGCTGGGAGATTGAATGGAAATAGTGCAACTTGATGATTGAGAGATCTACTGCCGATATGGGCAGGGAGAGAGACGAGGCTGTAATAGAACATAAGAACATAAGAAAGTTTACAAATGAGAGGAGGCCATTCGGCCCATCTTGCTCGTTTGTTTGCTAGTAGCTTATTTATCCCAAAATCTCATCAAGCAGCTTCTTGAAGGATCCCAGGGTGTCAGCTTCAACAACATTGTTATTGGTATCTGCAATGGTGAGAAAGTAAACAGAATTGGTAATGCTGATAATGAGTGATTCCAGGCAATTGTGCACTGAAGATCATCGTTTGGAGCTGAATTACAGCTTGCTGTCTTTAGATATTATAAAAGGGGAGAAAGATAATCTGCGCTACTGGATCTTGTAACGCAGACTGAGGGTAAAATGTCGGCAGCTTGAACCAGCTGGGGGAGCAGCACTGCTTGAGTAATCGAACAGAGCTTTCAGGATTCTGTGAACGTGTCAATCTTTACAAAGGCGCTGGAAATGCATGCCGAGGAAGATTTCTTTTATACAAACATGGCCTCATTTACGAAGAATTGACTTACACAAAATATGATTACTGCGTGCAGTTTTGTCCCAGTCCTATTTACTATTTCCATTTACGTGCGGAAAACAAGGATTTAGCGGATACAAAATGAAAGGGGTAGAATAGCGCCGCCAGCTCATTTGCATTGAAATAATGATGTGTGTGTGTATGCAAAGCAGCATGTTAAACATAGGTAATGAGCTGCCATACATTCATGAGCTCTTCATGAAGGTCAGGCAAAATTGGCCCAAAAATTCTGCCGACTGAATGCTGCCGCAAAGTGGAGCGCATAGGTGGCAGAAGCGATTTGAAATGGCAGATATTTAAGGTCCTATATAGCCAGAATGTGTTAATGCGACACTATGATTTATTTTGGGCTAATTGTAAGTAAACTAAGATAAAAAATAAAATATGCAGTCACAGAGCATGCAAGGGAAACCCCTTTTTAGCCCCGCCCCTTATTCAGATCACGGTACAGGAGCTCACCCACATCCAATTGGTCCTCAGCCACACACTAGGACCAATGGGCACAGACAAACAACAGCCAATGGGGAACAGGGGAAAGGCAAGCAGGCTGACGGATTACTTTACATACGGGAATATACACACAAAAGTTAAACAAAGCAGCGTCGGAATACAGCGGGGAGAGAAACACACAACACTTAAACACATATTCACATCGGTAGATACTGAGTGGGAATCACAGTGCATGGATTAGTCCTGCCAGAAAAACTCGATTCTGCAGTTGCGGAAACAAACTTGTAAATGAGTCCATACTTGCAAAATGTTCAATGCATACCAACAAAACTGAAAAGTATTTTTTTCTTGTGTGGTACCTAATACTGATATTAGGTGGCACTAGAGTACAGCATAAACACAATCTGTATTGTAGTTAGAAGTAAGGTGGAATTCAGTGCTAGCATCAGCATGAATAAATTTATATATGCAGTACAACCTCAAATAAGTAAAATTATAAAATGGTTTGAATCAATTAAATGCTGTGAATGGGCGAACAAAGATTGTGAAGTAAGAATTGTCTTACCTCTGAAAATCAATGAATTTCCATGAATTAATTTTCTTTAAAATCACAAAATCTTGATCTCTGTGGCCACACTGATAGTCCTGGGCTTAAGTAACAAATTCTGCCAAACTGCAGGATCTAAAATTAGGTTGGAGATTGGTTTGGTTGAATTGTAACAACTAAGGGACAGTAAATGACAACAGATAACCCTAGCTTTATATTTTCAAGAATATGGTATAAAAAGTTATATTACATTACGGTAATTTCAGACAGTACAGTGCATTACAATTCAGTGAGCAGTTTTGTTCAGGTTGACTGATGTGACATTTTGCATGACTGTCTCACTGGGAGATTCTTCTGAGAAGAGGCAGAGTATTTAGAGGAATGCAAAATAAAGTTGTAGAACTGTATTCGGGAAACAGTGATTTGAAACGTCAACTTTACTTATCAAAGTGTATAATGTATTTTCAAACCTTGAAAATCTGAAAACGAAAAATGCACTCAGCAGTAAAACGTTTTTCCAGCAAATGTGCAGCTTCTAAAGACGAGGTATATGAAGTATTTTGCACTTGTGGAAAGATCATTACATAAAATGTAATTTAAAGTTTAAAATGTAACTTTTTTTTTGCTTTCTTTTTATAAAATAAACATAGAGCATTTTATAAAAGCAATAAGCCACTCCAGAGTGTGCAGTAAAACACATTGTGATTATGTATTATCACACACCCGGGAATGGGTTATTGCTTATTTAACTGTGACATATATTTTGAGTTGCACTCATGGCTTTACCATGTACATGATTGCCCAGAACCAACTCGAGGCGTATATTATTGTGTGATAATATATTTGGACCCATACATTATTCTATTTGTAATAAGTCCTACCTACTGTAAAAAATATTGTCTGTGGCCTTAATTAGTGCAGTTAAAAATATCAATAAAAATGTCCAAAACACTGCACATTTTAAATGGCAATATCTGCTTAGCATAATTCAGTTTTCAAAAAAAGAAAGTGGGTTGCTGCATTTAAAAAAAAAAAATCTGTTTTAGCCTGCTCTAGAGTCTTGTTTACACCTCAGGCTGACGTCACACTCTGTTACGCACATTATCATGTGTCCCCTGTTCCCTTCCAGTTTTATGCCTTAAGCAGACGTCTTTTCTCAACACATCATCTTGCCCCTGAGGGTTCAACTTGATGGCTTTGTCTTAATCTCACCCACTTCATTTCCAGTTATGTATAATTACCTCAACCTCTCATGAGTTTAATTGCCCAAAGTCTTCCTGCCCACCTTCAGCTAAGTATTAAGGAACTGCTGGCAAATTAAGCAAGTACTACATGTCTGTCTTTGTTTCCTAAATCCTAACTGAATGTTTTGTTATTTACAAGAAATATAGCATTTAAAGATAATACTATATTTAATAGAAATATCATATTAAATTCCAGGTTTAATAACCAGCTTTATACACATTAAAAAAAAAAAAATCTTTTGCAACTGGACATTGCGGTTTCATGATTATTTTGTTTTTTGTGGGTTTTTTTTGGTTTTGTTTTTTTATTAGATTTGTTTAGATTAGTTATTAAATTGCAGCCCTCGTTTAGACACTAATAGCAAACAGAAGTGCAGCAAGTATGACTCACAGCCCACTCTTGAGTTATATTTTAAACTACTTTTGTATTTGGATAATGAAGTCCATTTTTGTCAAGCTTTATGTGCATTGAAAAGCTCTTAACAATTCCTACAAACAGAGATCCAAAGAGAGGTTATTTTTATTTATTTATTTATTTTTAAATAGTGATGGGACACAGAAAATGCAAATGTAATGTTTTGTGATATGGACACAATACAGAAGCTATTTTAAAGCTCATTAGCTTACTATGAATGTGAACTAAAAATAAAATCAGCAGTACTTGAATTGTTGTTTACTCTATTCACTCTATTCACTATTCACAGTGTCCGGAGCCATCCCAAATGGGGTGACCACTTGTCTTCAAGTTCACCAGAACAGTTCAGGCAACAACCTTTATAGTCGCAGCTTGTGACACAAGTAAAAGGCATTTAGTCATCTGAAGGTTTGTTCAAACAGGGCATCAAGTATAAAAAGGTCTCATTTATTCACATCAGGGCTGCTGCAAAGCCAAAGCCAACGGGCTGAACATCGTCAACGCTACTCAAACAAAGTGACATAAACACCTTGCTGTAATGCTCTGATTGCTATGATTGACCCAGGATCAGAATATAAAGAAGCTGAAATTTGCAGACGGCTGTGTGTGAACCAGAGGTGAATAACGAAGAGTAAGCAAGTTGAAACCACTGACGGCCAGACGGGAGTCCGGAGTCATGGTTAATTTATAGAGTAAAGATTAGTTCAGAGATGTTAGATTCCCTTTAAAGTATATCGAGGTGAATAAGCAGGATCTATGTATAAAGGTGTAGCACATGCCGTTCTCAGGCACCTTTTGTTTTATAGTTTTTTTGTACAGTGTTTTGTTTTGCTTTTGTAGATTCCCATGTATGTACTCTGTGCACTACCATTGATTGTAAATAAATCCTGTCCGCCTGTGGGGCGTATCAACTATAACCTCCGACTCGATCTCCTGCCTGTCATTCAACAGGGAATGCACGCACTCCCACGGCAGACGGCTGCCCTGTCACAGGCTTCTATACAAGATACAAGATAAGATACTTTCGCAGCAACATCACCATACACATCTGAAGCGACACAGATGTGATGTGACAGGTTTGAAAACTGTCAGAGCTATAAAACTACAAAAACAATTGTTATTGACAACACTATGATCAAGACTGGTATATATTCTTCAACATGATGTGGAAATTATGAGTGTCTTCTCTGATGGTATTATGCCAGCTTATCCAGTTCCTTCGGAATGAACTCCCATATATTGTCTTTCATCTCTATAATTTGTCATAAAGCTCTGGGTATCTTTCAACGGAAAGTCAGATTTTTTCCTTCGTCGTTTTGGATACTGCTTCACCCTGGTGGACACTGTTCATTAAAGATGTTCTCTGATTAGCCAATTCTTAGCTGTAAAAAAAATAAATAATTAAGATTAATTTCACAATGCTCCAGTGTCGACCTGGTGTTGCTCCCATGTCACCTGTGTGTGAAAGATACTTCTCAAAAGTATAGGTTCTATTAATTTTGTCACATTGCATCAGGGGTTTAGTGGTCTTAAGGGAGGATGCATGGTGGGGATGCAGTGAAGCAACAAATAGACAGCCTATGTTTATCATTAAAACACTGACAGATATAGATATAGATAGATAGATATATATACAGACAGGTGCACCCAGTTTTCCACCAGTGCCCCTGTCACGCATTCCTTGAACAAACAACACCAGTGCAAATAATTACCAAGTTACAAATGCCATTCAGATGGTGACAACTGGGAGCCACACATGTTGGAGAACTAACTGAACATTTCTCAAGTTGATGTGGTCCTTGATTGCTATGATGATCATGGCATAGTAATTTGTATCAGCAGATGGCAATGCTCATTGTGATTCAAAGTTTTTTTTTTAAAGTCGCAATTAATAAAATGTTAACCTCCTCTAAATGTACCTTAGTCCAGCGCAATCAAGTACTTATCAAGTTTTAGTAGCAGTATTAAAAATGCACACATTCACAGATAAAAGACTGTAGCTCAGTAACATGTAGGCTGGAACATTTTGATTTGTGATAATGATTTGTGATATATTTTGTTTCTGATACAGGCCAATACAATGAGAAGTCTTGTGCCTTTCCTGCTAAGACTTATACACTTTTAGAGAATGTATAGTACTAAAGAGATCTTTATCTTTGGTCAACCAGTTTGGCATGCAGTGAATACTGGAGGCAAACTGTTGATAGTCTTAAAAAAATACAGTAAAAAATATGTTTATAAATACAGTACATAGATCAGGGGTAATCAATAAGCAGACTCCGGGTCCGAATCTGGACTGCAAATACATTTTGACCAGAGGGTACGGTAGGTATCGCTGTGATAGTAAGTCGCAGTAAGAGCTATGAATTAAACAAAATATACAAGTCAACAACATTAGCGGCTCAAATGAAGTGAAACTGCGTTGGCTGCTGTGGCCTGTTTTGTAAGCGTCAACATATCCCTTCTCTATGGCTAATAAAATAACCGTCATTAGTATTTTTTGGAAAATACATAATTAAGATACAATTTTCATATCTTATGGTACGAGTTCAGAAAATCGCAAATACCAAGAAAACAATGATGAGTGCTACAAAACCCAATTTTGTTAGGTAGCTTTTCCAAGCCGATCCTTATCAGTAAAACTGCAAAATGTTTCCTGTCAAGTATCTGCAGATCACATTATGTGTGCGGATATTCGTTCTACAAAATGAACGTTATTAATATTAGCATTCTGTTCTAATGAAAATCTTTGCGCCTCTGTATTGCTCTTGCTGAGCTCATCTGCAACTCAAGGCCCTTGAGGACCTGCCACTTCTCCCACTTCCTGTGAGTATTAGCCAATTATAAACGTACTGAATGTAAAATGACTATTTATTATTTGTAAGGTGTTTTTATTTTTTAATTCACTTGAAAGAG
The DNA here is from genome assembly GCF_017654505.1 of Polyodon spathula. Taxonomy (NCBI): domain Eukaryota; kingdom Metazoa; phylum Chordata; class Actinopteri; order Acipenseriformes; family Polyodontidae; genus Polyodon; species Polyodon spathula. The sequence continues at coordinate 74,392,815 of NC_054537.1, forward strand.
AAAGCAAAGTTCATTTTTTTCTTCTTATGCTTCAGTTTAGTTTGTTACAATGTGCTTTGTTTTTGCAATGGTGAAACACAGTGTTGGCTCTGCTAATGCAGACACATAAGAATACAGTAGTTGTACAATTCTATGGTTATGGCAGGGAATGAACCCATGCAGTAACAAGTCAGTAAAGAAGGCAGACTAGTAAAAATTTCCCCAAAAACTTCTTTAAACCAACAACATGTGTAAAAGTTACATTTGTGTAGCTCTGTGTTATTTGTTGGTATGGGGATGGGAGTAAAAATGTGTTCCGGACCTTGACCTTGCTATAACCAAGAATTCTGGACCTTCACTAAAATAATTGAGTACCCCTGATATAGATGGTCTTGGCATCTCTACTATAAGCTCTCAAGTTTTTTTCCTTTTTATTAAACTGGAGTAAACATTTAGAAAATTCCCCTTTCTTTCATCAAAACAAGTGCTCTATGACAATCAACTACTGAAGTAGGGCTAAAAAAATTCTATTGAAAGATATGGCTCAGGTTTGTTACCAAGTATGGTAGATTTTGGGCTTGTAAAACAGACAATGCAACCTCAGTGTCTCTTAACTGATGACATAATGTAAAGTTTGGAAGTTTAATTAGGTCCTTAACTAACAAGCATAGAGGGCTGTTATGTGCTCTGATTGGCTGAACCAAACCTTTATATTACATTACTGTCGCAGACCATCCTCTATATTTCTGTCTTCACCGAATTATTGAAATAGTCATCTTGTATCTGAGACTAGACTTATTTTAACAATGTTTATGCTCTGTGTTTTATCAATCGTAAGTAGATTGAAATCACCCTTGACAAAGAAGCTGCGGTTATCTTCCTCATCATTGTCATCATCATCTACAACTCCTCTATCACACCTCTCTCTTCCAGGTCCTCCCTCCTGGCCATTGGTTGGGAGCCTTTTGGACATTTTATGGAAAGGCGGACTAAAAAGGCAACACAATATTATGGTAAACTTTCAAATACTCAGTACATTATGTGAATTTGTAAAGTTTAGATTTAGTTTGGATTATTTGGGCAATATACTAACAACTTTTGTGAAAATATAATTACAATATATTATAGTACAAAAACTTGAGTATCATTTTTATGTAAGCAATAGAGTCAGAAGAAGAGGGCTTTCTCGTCTGATGAGGCACGCCAAATGTCCTGAGCCAAAGATGAGAGCATTTAACATAATGAGAAGCGCCTTACCAGATGATAAAGCCCTCTTATGAGGGATCTATTGCCATTAGAACATGTATAAGTTAAAAAAAAAAATACATTTACAGTTATCCTTGATTTTATACAGCACTAGTTTTTGTTGCTAATGAATACAAACATTTTTTTCATTATTCTGTGAGAAATGTAGTTTGTTCAGAATTCCATCTGAGGTCTCGTAGCCTCCATTTTGTTTCATGATCCAAGCGGCGGACGATTTGTGGCGGGTATTTCCAATTGACAAATAATAAAAATACTTCCACTTACACAGAGCTGTTCTTCAGTTGAAGTACCTCTTTGAGAATAACAAACAAGGTTTGTGAACTGTTTGTAAAACATGTAAAGAATATAAGTACAAGTAACTTTTATTATTTATTTTTTTTGGATTTGAGTTCATGTATCTTAAATTTTCAATATTTAAGTTACCATTAGGTCTTAACATTTATTAATGAAATAAAGTAAAAAGCAATTAGCAATTAAAAATTTCTAGTTATCTGCAATATGTGTTAACACAATTGTATTAACACAATACTTCTGTAACGTTGTTGTTTGTCTTTGTTCAGCTTGAATACCATAAACAATATGGTGACATTTTTAAGATGAAAATTGGAAATTTTGAGTCTGTGCAGATTGGACATCCTATACTTCTGGAAAAACTGTTCAGAAATGAAAGCCAGTTTCCACAAAGACTTGAAATCAGACCCTGGAAAGCGTATCGAGATTACAGAGAAGAATCTTATGGGCTTTTAACACTGTGAGTTTTTTCTTTATTAATGTTGCAACCTCCAAGGTACCGGGTTCTATATTCAAATGTTAATATTTAGTACACATTTGTTTATCGGTAGACCGACAATAGCAATTTGTGAATTTCACCAAAATCATTTTTGGAGTTCATTAACTGTCACTCCACCTTGCACACAGGTTACTGCAATTTGGTCAGATAGTCTGGAGCCCACCTCAGTCACACAATGACAGACAGGAGGCAGAAGTTTATCAAAGAAAGCTAAATGTACAGTCATAGAGCTGTTTATTGGGGCAAGGGTTCCCCCTACTAAATAAAAATAAATAAAAACTATATTTAGCTACAGTTTACTCCCAAAGGAATAAAAAAGAAATATTGTGTGCACCACTTAATACTCATGTTTTAAAATCTTTCCCACTTGTATTACAATTCTGTCACTGGCTTCACGCCTCCAGCTATTCTTTCTCTCTTGCTTATCTGTGAACATACAATGGTATAGTTATGAGTGGTATTCGGTATTCGGTATGCTGTCAGCATCAATTAACAGTGAATGTAAACAGATTTGAGAATGATCATATTAACAAGGCGACACCTGGTAGGTTTATATGAAAACTACCTAAGTTTTTTTTTTTTCATTATTCAAGGGAAGGTGAAGAGTGGATTGCAGTAAGAAGGCATCTACCAAAACAACTGTTGAAGCCAAACCAGATAGAGAAATGTCATGTAATGCTCAACGAGGTATGCCAGAAGTGTTACTTAAATACACTTAAAATCCTACAAGTTGTTAAAATCAACTGTGAATGATACAAATAATTCCCTTGGAATCAGAGAGGAACAGATGTATAAAATGATGCTGGTTATACACTCAAACATGGTGGTTTGATCTGCAAGTAGTCATCATTAAACACAATTCTCCACAACTGTTTTTCAGGTAATAGAAAACTTAATTACACAAATTGACTCCTACTGTGATGAAAATCGGTGCATGAAGGACATCATGTTTGAACTAAATAAATGGACATTTCAAAGTAAGCACTTTCATTGTCTAGCAGTGACTTGTACAGGGGCTATAGCTTAAACAATAATTCCGATGTTGGTGAAATGACTTGCGAAGCACAAGACTACCTGAAAACAAGACCTGCAAAACACACGAAAACTTATTATAGTACCAGACATGAGTTTTATAACTCCTACTGCTTTAGTAAATCTACACCAAAAAATAAATAAATACAATAGAAATCAGATTAAAATATATGTCCAACTATAGAGTGGGTCGAATTAAAAAAAAAAAAAAAATACTATTTGCAATTAAAAGGATCCCACTAAAAGTGGTCATCTATTAGCATAAACTAAATCTAAAATATAAATACATGTTATATGTTTCTTTCAAAACGTTAAAAGTGAAACCTACAAAGTACAACTATGGAATTATTTTTTAAGCAATAACAACGTAAGGTTCAGCAATATTTTTTGTATTACTTGTTATATGTACACACCATTCATGTATTAATTTCCATTTCAGGCACTTGTTCGCTGTTCTATAATAAGAAGGTTGGACTAGAGCAGCCCATAAATAGCAAGCAGGCTTTAACCTTTATAATGTCATCTAAACAGGTAAGTAACTGAATTACAATAATCTTTGTAAATTTAAATATAGTATTATTAGTAGTATTATTATTTATTTATTTGGCAGTCACCTTTCTCCAAGGCGACTTACATGTGTTATAGGGCAGTACAAGGTTACAATCCAAGATTGATATTTCACAGTAAGTACAAATAATACTATTGAAATACAATATGAACTAGGATGCAACATGTTATGATTACAACAAGTTATATCTACAATACCATATTAGTAGTGCAATAGTGCAAGGTTAGTGCATTAGCTGAGGGTCCAGTAACATGGTGCTTAGGTCGGGAAAGTCCAATGCACAGTAGGATGGGTAGATCATGAGATCTACAAGTAGAGTTTGCAGGTGGGTTTTGAGGAGGCAGCAGATGGCAGTGAGAGATGGAGCAGTCCTGAAGTTCTCTGATAGCTGACTCCACCACAGAGACTAGGATAGAGAAGGAGCAGGGACAGGAGGATGAGGAGTGGGTGGAAGGCATGACCAGTTGGCCAGTAAAGGAGGAACAGAGAGGCGGTGTAAGGAGACACGAGGGACTGGAGATAAGAGGGGGCAGTGTGGTGAAGATAGCGGTAGGCAAGAACAAGGGTCTTGAATGCAAGCAGAGATATGTAGCCGGTGGAAAGTGCGAAGCAGAAGGGTAGCATAAGAGTAAAGAGGTTGGGAGAATACAAGACGAGCAGCAGAATTTTGAATTAGCTAAAGGGGGCGGATAGCTGAAGCAAGGAGACCAGCAAGAAGAGAGTTACAGTTCTCCAGTCTGGAGATTACAAGCGCTTGTACGAGGAGTTGGATAGAATAAGTAGTGAGAAAAGGAAAGATTCAGTAGATAAAATATGTCATTCAGATATTGCTAAATGTTATAATTTTAAAGCTTCCGTTCCCTTTGTTGTCATAGATGATGCAGTGCTTGGGCATACTGATGGTTACGTCTGCTGACCTGCACAAAAAAGTAAATTCCAAAATATGGAAACAACACACAGAGGCATGGGACAATCTATTTGAAATAGGTAAAGTGCATGAATCCAGTATACTGTAAGTATATTTACCTACGAGGAAAACTCTCAGTGTTTTCCTGATGTAATTAAATATAGTTTTGCATTAAATATATGGCTGTGTAAGTACAGTCCTCTTTCTTTATTGTGACATACGATTTATGTATTTTTTTTACACAGGGGTACCTGTGTAAAATTAAAAAATGTAACACTCCACAGAGAAACTATATATGTATTTTTTAAAGGATGAATCTATTGTGTTGCCTTATTTTAATTTAGCAAAGGAATACATAGACATGAGATTACTAAAACCAACCATCCAGAAGAGGATATTTTGGATGAAGTGTATCAAAGCAGCCAACTGAGCAGGAAGCAGTTATATGCAGTAATGACTGAACTTCAGACTGGAGGCGTGGAAACTGTAAGACATTTGCGGCACGTTTTCAACCTTTATTATTCAACAAATGATTGGCTTCATTTACAATGAAAATAGAGATAGCACACTATGATTATTGTGCTATTATTCCTGAAAAAAGGGGGTTTACAAGCTTTACTGGTCATCTCTTTTTTTGTAGATATCCAATGATGGTTTAATGTAATTTTGTTAATGTTTCTATTACAATAACAAAAGCACAAAAGGAATGTCCTAATGTCTAAAGTTGCTTCTACATGCTACAGCTATGACTAATTACTATTTTTTTAAGGCAATGGGTTTATTGAGTGATGTAAACGGAGAGTGCATCTCGCTGCTGAAATTTCAGTGATTTATCAGCTACAGTCTGTAGGTATGTGTATCAACTTGTATATTGCATTTATAAATAATATGTATATAAAATGTACAGTATAATTATGACATTATTCAGAGATGCAGAGATGCATGTTTTGAAATTCCAGATTTTTTTTTTCATTGAGTTTCATTGGCCCTTGCGTTATTTGTTTTGATGTCGTGCGCTACACATTTCTTAACAATTTGTCCCTTGAATCTGACCATTTTTGACACAGGGAATGACTTCCTTTTTCAGGTGTTACACACTTGGAACACCCATTTCCAAAATCTAGAAAACTGTGATATGATGGCGGTATGATGACATCACAAATCTAGAAAAATAATGCATTCTGGGTGCCAAAAGTTGTTTTAAACATAGACATAGACTTCACTGAATAATCTCAATATAGGTTCCTCTGTTTATACTATATATTTTTTTCTACATATAAATTAAAAATGCAATACACAAGTGTTTATACCTACAGATCATAGCATTGAATCCTGCTGTTAAATATTTTAATACAAAAACTTCTCATAATAATCCATAATAATAATAATAATAATAATAATAATAATTATTATTATTATTATTATTATTATTATTAGTAGTAGTAGTAGTAGTAGTAAAAGTAGTCGTAGTAGTAGTATTAATTATAGCCCTTCTTTGAAAAGTTAGTTGATTTGAAGTTAAGAATCGTACATCTTTTAGTGGACTTTTTTTATGAAGTTCATGTTACAGTGTAGAGATTCCGATAGTCGTAATGCTGAGTAATCAAAAAACAAAGCACATATCAGCTTACATAGTTTAGAAAAATAAACATCATTTAATTACTTGTAGCAGTGCCAAGTTTACCATAGAACATTACGGAATCCCTTTTGTGCTATAAGGGAATCTTAGTAGAAACAATTGACAAATAATTACATTTAACCATCCTTGGAGATATAAAAAGAGATGACCAGTAGAACTGTCCAGTTGCAGTTGGTGTAAACACCCATGGCCACAATTAGATTAGTAATATTGGAACATGTATGTAATATCATTCTAAGATGTTATAAAGTTGTTGTAAACATGTTTAATTATTGGTACGTGCTCATGATGCGTGATATATGAAATATTAACATAGCCCCTCCTTAATTACCATAACATGAAACACACTGACACAGCACTTAGTTTGTTTTAAACCTTGTCAAAGGTTTAATGGGACAAGAATGGGGCATATCGAGACACTTTTTATAGCTTATGATTCTTTTAGGAATATAAAATGTGACATCTTGTCAACCTTGCTCAAAGTATCCCATTTCGAGAAGTATTCAGTGGTGTTGCTGCATGTACAATTTTACCCTTGTATAGATTATGATAAAATTAATCGGTACTTCTGTAGTTTACCTGGATTTTCAAATGCTTTTAGCATTCATCATGTAACTATGTCTTTTATTATGCTTTACTAAACTTCTATTCGATTTACCATGCTTGCCTGCTAGTTGCTTCACTCTACTTCTCTACTCTTTTACTCGTACCCCACACGCTTTTTTTAAGGGTATGACTAGTCATTTTTCTTATAAATTTTTTTTAGACTGCAAATGCAATGCTGTGGGCCATCTTTAATCTTTCAAGAAACCCTCAGGCCCAGGCAAGACTAAATAAAGAAGTGCTGAAAGTGCTACCTGATGGGCAGGCACCTACAGTCATGGATATAAATAAAATTCCATTCCTTAAGGCTTGCTTGAAGGAGTCAATGAGGTAAAGATTGAATTACATGTAGATTGTAAATGTACACTATTACGTGTTCTTAGACAATGCTTCTCTTTAATCTACTTTCACCATTCTGTTTGTTTCTAGGGTTACGCCGACAATACCTTTCACAAGTCGTACATTAGACAAAGACACCTGTGTGGGGGGATACTTGCTTCCCAAAAATGTATGTACAGATATTACTAGGCAACACTATACTAACCTGCCATGCACATCTGAGTTTAGTGCAGGCCCACCTTATTGCTAAGGGATCAATTGCACATGACCACCATGATTCTGCTTAAGGTCAGGAAAATATTACTTCAGAAAGAGACATTGCACAACCATGCTTGATGGGGATATTTGCTCACAATTTCTGAGGAAAGATGTTTAAAATCATTTTAATGCTAAATTGCATACACAAGCCTAAATAAATTAGGAATATTAAGCAAAAATATGGTAAGCTCTGTTTTGTTAAACTTCAACACCAATAAATATTCACTTTAATATAATCTAAGAGAAAAGACTGGTGCAGAGAAAACAAAAAGATTAGGACAGGAAATCAGAACTCTGCAGAAACCAGGGCGTTTATGACTCCTGGCTGTTATCAATTTCAGAAACAATGTTGTCAAATCCAAATTGCTTACTTATATATTATATCATAATAAAAATGGGTGGTTGTTTTTTACATAGGTGGAAAATAATCATTCTAAGAGCCTTTGCATTTACTTGTGCATCTGTGTTTTAAACCTAGTTGGCTATGACATCTCATAAGATTTAAACTTCCCAACAACATGAAAATGTGGCCAGGTAGAGCCTGTGTTTAACCACACCTATTTTGTGTTGGTGTAGGTTGTACACTGTTCCAACTTTTATGCTTATGATTAGGCCTCTTGTCATTAGAACTGCTGAGACTCGTCAAAGGCACTTAAAAGGGTATGGGGCATATCAAAAGGGTCTATTTCATTGATCTGAATACAGACAGATCTTTATATTTTTTAATCCAGTTATTGCACCTCAAAATGGTGTACTGTATGTAATGGTTTATTATTTACAGATGTAGATGTGTTACAGTCATTCATACATTCACAGGGACAGAGATCTGGCAGTTAAATATTACTATCCTATGAAATCTAAAACCTTGTGAGTTTCAAGTGGCCTACTGTAAAGAATGACTGACTAATTACTAGTTTCTTGACAATACTATCTCTTGTTACGGATGCTCTTGTCTTTATTGCATTGACATTGTTACTCAATTTGCTTTCTGATGCAATTCAGACAGTTGTTATGATTAATGCACATCCCATGAACGAGAATGAAGAATATTTCTCAGATGCAAAGCTATTTAAACCTGAGAGATGGTTGCAGGAAAAAGACAAGATACATCCATTTGCCAATTGCATTTGGCCTTCTGTAGGGTAGGTTACACATTTCTACCTGTTGTTTATAATTATGTATTCTGTTTACATGAACCACACCTTTTGTTTCTCATTAAGTAAAAGGGAGACAACCGTCTTCTCTTTCTCTTCCTGCTTAGTTGAATTCTATTTGTTGATGAAGGTAAAGTTAAACAGAAAATTATTCATATTACAGCTGCAAAGTACATTTTGGTCAGTAGGTTGTGCAGTACTGCATCAGGAAGAGATCCCTCGCTCTCCATGTGTAAGGGAAGCAATCTGTTTTGGTACTGAAAAGCAGGTTACCTGTGTTAAGAATTTATTTTAAAAAAATGTTTTAAATGTTTTGTTTTCTTTTACAGGCATTATGGACCATTTTCTCAAAGGGATGCATGCACACAAGAACACAGAAACAAAACTGACTTGTATGCGTGTATGTCTTGGAGAATCAGGTCGCTTTTTCATCGGACAGCCACTCATTCTTTTAAACCTGATATGGTCATTTACATGGAAATAATACATATATTAAAATTAAAGTTTGTTAAAATTAAAGGTTGTTTTAATGTTGCATTTATAATAATACTAAAAAGAAACTTAGTATATTTATTAAAGAAAAAAAACATTAAATGGATTTATAATAACCAGATGGGGTAGTGATAAAGATTTCTTGTCAGAGTTTCAGTACCAAGTTTCTTTTTAGTACTACTATGTATCTTAGAGTTTTTTTATTTTCAATGTTTATTTTTGAGAAGGACATAACATACTATAATACAGCACTCACCAACTTCATATTTATTTGGAGTTGACTCTTTGAAACATCATTAAATTTACAATTAGTTGGTGCTATAATGGCAGTCTTTTGTGGCTTCATGCATTAATATTCAATTGACTTGCTATTTCTTACAAGCTGAAACACAGTGTGACCTGAGTGTAGCAGGAGCAGAGATATCCAAGATGGTACTTGTAAGTAGACAAGCTGGTGTTGATCATGTCTAACATCCACCTTGGATTTAGAGTGAATAAGAAAAAGCACGGAGGAAGCCCCCTAGGTCCTTTAAAAATAAAATTAAAAAGTACCAGTAATGAAGGACATTGAAGAACATTAAAACAGTACTGTATTTACAATAGTGAAGCTAAAAAAAGGAACAATATTCAAGGGTTCAATTTGAAGTTGATATGTTTTACATATGCTTTACAAACTCATTTGATTTTCTATTGTGATATATATATATTTTATCCCTATATTATAATATATATATATAGTATATATATATATATATATATACCTATATCACTGTATATCATGTGTGTCAATTAGGAACTCGAGTCACTCTAAAGGGTGAATGATTAATTACAGTATTTTGTTCACGCCTAAGAAATAAGCATGGAAACAAAAAAACCCTATTTATTATATACACCTCTTTTGACAGGCACCATTTACTATATCCCTAGTCACTGACATAGGTAGTTCACAATGAGTTCTAACCATATCCTGTGAAAGCAGTATGTTAAGTGTTAGATAATATGTTGCATTTTGGCAGAAATATAGACTGATGGCAACTGACAATGACCCAGTCGAACAACTGATGTCTGTGGTTATGGTACGCAACAGAGAAATCCCGGTTGCTTTTCACAAGTATTAACGACTGTACTGGCATGTAACACTCTTTTTATATAAAAAAAAAAAAATGGTATAGGTACTTCTTTAATCCATACATAAAAATAGATAAATACATAAAAAATAGAAAATCAATAGTCTAATTATGCCTAAATATAACATTTGTTAGTATATGATGAACATTTGAAGAATATTTGTGAATATTCAAGGCAGTTACTGTGTTCACCATGTAGAGACACGACCGGTGAGGATCCCCATTATGAAGAGCACTCCATTCAGGAAAAGCAGGAATCAACGTTTTCTGTTGATAAAGCAAATAATGCTTTAAAAAATAGGAACTCAGATAGGAAAATATTTTTGTAACTAGTACAAACCATGATTTTAACATGTTTGTATTGTTCTTTTATTTTAGGACTGATTCGTGATTCTTGACTTTAACACAAAAATATTATGGTGGGACTACAAGGAGACTGCTGTATAGAAGAAGACCTACTTTTATTGTGTTATCTATTTATCAATTTAAACTGCATTTATAGCCATCCAATTTTATTTGTATTGCTGCCTATGAAGCGCACTGTTATGCTGTTCATTTTAGATTACTAGCTGAAAATAAACAGCATTATTTAATGATTTTCTTTTAAACATTTATTAAGTTTGAGTTATTGGATTTAGCATGTTGTCTCAGTATTTCTTGCGCTACAGTGTGGAAGATACTGTATTTGTTTCTAAAGATGGGCTGTTCCCTTTATTCGGGTCATTTTCTAATACCCGCAGGTGGCTTATTACTTTCTGTTAGAACATAATGTATTTATTTCTTACCATAAACACTTAAATGATTATTATTATTATTATTATTATTATTATTATTATTATTATTATTATTATTATTATTATTTATTTCTTAGCAGACCCCCTTACCCATGATGACTTACAGTTGTATTCAAAAAATACATATCAAGAATTACAGTACAGTTAAGATCAAGATACAAAATACAGTGAGTTCAGTCCTAATAAGAGCAAATACAAAACGCAGTATGATTTTGATATCAGGGCAGTTCAGGAGCAGGTAACAGTGTTAATAGTTACATCAGGGTTAGATACGAGTGCAAGTCAAATACAAAATACTACAGATTGGGTTGAGTGCAGGATTAAATAGAGTAAAATAGGGAGCAGATAAGTGCAAGTTAAAGTGCATTAAAGGCAGAGTGCTATACAGGGCAGGCCTGACATCTGTAAGAACCTTGCTGTACCACTGCGGCGCGAGGGTGGCATTAGTAGGCGAATACAAGAGTCTTGAACCGGATGTGAGTGGTGATCGGGAGCCAGTATTAATATGCATGTGGTTTGTAATTGTGCACAGTTTAGCATTGCACACCTGACTAACTTAAATAATAATAAAAAAAAAGCAATATACTTTTGGCTTACAGGCTACTCCCAAGAATATTAATTAGTGGTATAATGCAAAATATGTTGCTAGTCCCTTGAAATTCTAATTAGCATATAACTAAAATTATTTAGTTAAAATTGATTATCTCTGATCTGTTTGGTAAAATTGACATTTGATTCCATTTACCCTTTGTAGGGTTGTCTTGTTTACAAGAGTGTATGCTTTTATATTCAGTATTGAATAGTCAGTTGAAGGTAAGCATTATATGTACATTTGTTACTTTACAGTAATTTGGCATGTGTGGGAATCTGTTTGTTGCAATCTCTGTAGAGGGCCTGCTCACTGTATTTGTTTCAAGTACTGTTGCTCAGACACCCTCTTGTTGCTAATGCAGTAATACTAATATCCATCCATTATCCTTAACTGCTTAATTGCAGTGAGCTGGAGCCTAACCCAGCTGACACAGGAGGCACAGGCAGGACTACACACCAGTCCATCGCACAGCACCACACACAGGGCAATTTAGAGTGACCAATCAACATGTCTTTGGACTGTGGGAGGAAACTGGAGTACCCAGAGAAAACCCATGTGAACACAAGAGAACATGCAAGCTCCACACAAACCAACCCCTAGGCCGGAATCAAACCCAGGACCCTGGCACTTTGAGGCAAAGCAGCACTAACCACCACGCCACCGTGCCATCCTGTGCTGTTGTATGATGCTGTATACAGTGAAGTAAAATAGTACAGAATACGAGCTAATTGATTTGTCTTCCAAAAATGAGCCCGCTCTAAATAAGTGGATGCTCCCCCAGAACGTTCATGCCTGACGCCTTGTGGCACAATTTGAAAAACATTTTATAACAACTGTATTTGTTGGACGTTCATCACATAATAACAAATGTCAAGGTTGTATTTACTTAGTGTGAATAAAATTGGCTTATTTACGTTTAGAACTATTGTTCCCGAAGATTACATCAGACACAGCAGAGATAGCGAGGCTGAGCTGATCCTAGGAATTCAGTATCATCAGTGAAAAAAGTGAGACTCAGAGAGTTTAGAGAACACATCGAACAGCCCAACTGGTAGGAAAAATGTTTAATATAGTAATATTAATTTATATGATTTGTGGTTAAGTGTTTGACTTCAAGTTTAAATTTCTTTGATGATGGTCCGTCTGCTTTGAGTCTTTTGCAAGTTCTTGCGAAAGTCTTGACCATGCCATCTGTGTTAGCCCAACAAAAAATGAATTCTGGAGCTCAATTTTTAATGATTTATAAATATGCAAATAAAGTATCTCTCTATCTGTCTGAACCGAGTTACTTCTAGCGAAGTCATGGTGTACCTTGTGTATAGATAGAACATTTTTTCTATGTCATAGTCACCGAGTTTACAGTTTACCATTATATGCTAAAGTAGTTAATGCGTTTCTGTCTCCACCAGCTCCTAATTGCTGCTTGTCAGTTTTGAACAGAAAAAAAGAAGACCAGTAGTGGTGTGCCATTTAAACTGCATGGTGTTCAGCACAGGAAACAGTTGTGTCGAATGTGGGATTGTAAACATAAGAACATAAGAACATAAGAAAGTTTACAAACGAGAGGAGGCCATTCGGCCCATCTTGCTCGTTTGGTTGTTAGTAGCTTATTGATCCCAAAATCTCATCAAGCAGCTTCTTGAAGGATCCCAGGGTGTCAGCTTCAACAACATTACTGGGGAGTTGATTCCAGACCCTCACAATTCTCTGTGTAAAAAAGTGTCTCCTATTTTCTGTTCTGAATGCCCCTTTTTCTAAACTCCATTTGTGACCCCTGGTCCTTGTTTCTTTTTTCAGGCTGAAAAAGTCCCTTGCGTCCACACTGTCAATACCTTTTAGAATTTTGAATGCTTGAATTAGGTCGCCACGTAGTCTTCTTTGTTCAAGACTGAACAGATTCAATTCTTTTAGCCTGTCTGCATATGACATGCCTTTTAAGCCCGGAATAATTCTGGTCGCTCTTCTTTGCACTCTTTCTAGAGCAGCAATATCTTTTTTATAGCGAGGTGACCAGAACTGCACACAATATTCAAGATGAGGTCTTACAAGTGCATTGTACAGTTTTAACATTACTTCCCTTGATTTAAATTCAACACTTTTCACAATGTATCCGAGCATCTTGTTAGCCTTTTTTATAGCTTCCCCACATTGCCTAGATGAAGACATTTCTGAGTCAACAAAAACTCCTAGGTCTTTTTCATAGATTCCTTCTCCAATTTCAATATCTCCCATATGATATTTATAATGTACATTTTTATTTCCTGCGTGCAGTACCTTACACTTTTCTCTATTAAATGTCATTTGCCATGTATCTGCCCAGTTCTGAATCTTGTCTAGATCATTTTGAATGACCTTTGCTGCTGCAACAGTGTTTGCCACTCCTCCTACTTTTGTGTCGTCTGCAAATTTAACAAGTTTGCTTACTATACCAGAATCTAAATCATTAATGTAGATTAGGAATAGCAGAGGACCTAATACTGATCCCTGTGGTACACCGCTGGTTACCACACTCCATTCTGAGGTTTTTCCTCTAATCAGTACTTTCTGTTTTCTACATGTTAACCACTCCCTAATCCATGTACATGTGTTTCCTTGAATCCCAACTGCGTTCAGTTTGAGAATTAATCTTTTGTGCGGGACTTTGTCAAAAGCTTTCTGGAAATCTAAATAAACCATGTCATATGCTTTGCAATTATCCATTATCGATGTTGCATCCTCAAAAAAATCAAGCAAGTTAGTTAGGCACGATCTCCCTTTCCTAAAACCATGTTGACTGTCTCCCAGTACCCTGTTACCATATAGGTAATTTTCCATTTTGGATCTTATTATAGTTTCCATAAGTTTGCATATAATAGAAGTCAGGCTTACTGGTCTGTAGTTACCTGGTTCAGTTTTGTTTCCCTTTTTGTGGATCGGTATTACGTTTGCAATTTTCCAGTCTGTCGGTACCACCCCTGTGTCAAGAGACTGCTGCATGATCTTGGTTAGCGGTTTGTAAATTACTTCTTTCATTTCTTTGAGTACTACTGGGAGGATCTCATCCGGCCCAGGGGATTTGTTTATTTTAAGAGCTCCTAGTCCCTTTAACACTTCTGCCTCAGTTATGCTAAAGTTATTTAAAACTGGATAGGAACTGGATGACATGTGGGGCATGTTGTCAGTATCTTCCTTTGTAAAAACTTGTGAAAAGTAATCATTTAACATATTTGCTATTTTTTTTTCTTCATCTACGATTTTGCCATTTGTATCTCTTAAACATTTAATCTCCTCTTTGAATGTTCTCTTGCTGTTGTAATATTGGAAAAACATTTTGGAATTGGTTTTAGCTCCCTTAGCAATGTTCATTTCTATTTCTCTCTTGGCCTTTCTAACTTCCTTTTTGACTTGCATTTGCAGTTCTGTGTACTCTTTCTGTGTACTTTCTTTTTGGTCCTTTTTTAATGCTCTGTAAAGTGCCTTTTTTCGCTGAATATTTTTTTAATTGATCTATTAAACCATTTTGGCAATTTAGTTTTACATTTAGATTTGTCTACTTTAGGGATATAATTGTTTTGCGCCTCTAGTACTACATTTTTGAAGAACAACCATCCTTCTTCTGTGGGTGTTTTCTCTATTTTACTCCAATCTACTTCTGTTAGTCTCTGTTTCATGCCTTCATAGTTTGCTTTTCTAAAATTGTAAACCTTAGCTTTAGTCTTTACTTTTGAGGATTTAAAAAACACTTCAAATGAGACCATGTTGTGGTCTGAGTTTGCCAGTGGTTCTCTGACCTCTGTTTTAGTTATTCTATCTTCGTTATTTGAAAAGACTAAATCAAGGCATGCCTCCCCTCTAGTGGGTGCCTTCACAAATTGTGTTAGGAAGCAGTCATTTGTCATTTCCACCATTTCTATTTCGTCCTTCGCGCTACCCACCGGGTTTTCCCATTTTATTTGGGGGAAGTTGAAATCCCCCATTAGTATGGCTTCTCCTTTGCTACACGCATTTCTAATGTCATTGTATAACAGATTATTGTGCTCACCGTCTGAATCTGGCGGTCTATAGCATGCTCCTATTATTATGCCTTTTGAATTTTTGTCTGTTATTCTGACCCATATTGATTCGGTTTTATTTTCTTTGTCCAGGTTTAACACCTGGGCTTCAAGACTGTTTCTTATGTATAGCGCTACCCCTCCTCCTCGTCTGTCCTGCCTGTCTTTCCTATACAGTGTATACCCACAAATATTATATTCGTCCCCATCACTCTCAGATAACCACGTTTCTGTAACACCTATCACATCATAGTTACCTGTTAGTGCAGTAGCTTCAAGTTCTAGAATTTTGTTTCTGATACTTCTAGCATTTAGATAAATACATTTAATGGTTGTCTTACCTGAGTTGTTGTTCTTGTTTTGATGCGGTCTCCCTTCTGTTTTTTTGTTGATTTCTCCCCCCTTCCTTTCTAGTTTAAATGCTTCCGAACCTGCTCGAGGATCTTTTCTCCAAGTAGACTAGTTCCCTTGTTATTTAAATGCAGTCCATCCCGTCTATACAGATAGTCCTCGTTGTAGAAAGTGGTCCAATGATCAAGATAGGTGAAGCCTTCCCGTGTGCACCACGTCTTCAACCATTGGTTTTGATTTATTATTTTCAGCTGTCCATTTGTTCTTTTGCAAGGTGCGGGTGGTATACCAAGAAAATACCACAGTTTCGGTTTTCTCCTTTAATTTCCTTCCTAGCTCTCTGAATTTGTTTTGCAGGGATTTTGGTCTGTCTCTTCCAATGTTGTTTGTACCGATGTGGACGACTACTACCGGGTCGTCTCCTGTTCGTTCTAGGAGCCTGTCCACGTTCTCAGTGATGTGCTTGACCGAGGCTCCCGGAAGGCAGCACACTGTTGTAGTAAGGGGGTCCAAACTGCGAACTGAACTTGCTGTGTTTCTCAATATGGAGTCCCCAACAATCATGACCTCCCTTCTTTTTGCTGTCTGGTCACCACTGTCAATGGGGTCCTGGATGTTGTTCCTTTCATTCTCTTGTTGTTGGTTCTGCTCATCACAATTCTGAAGTGACTCAAATCTGTTGGTTGTTTTGATTTCTGGTGGTTGTGTTTGACGAAGTTTCTTTTTTTCCCTGCTTCTGCCTACCTGAACCCAGCTGTTCTGACCTTCTATCTCCCTGGTGGCTTTCAGTCTGTTAGGGGTGATGCAGACTTCCATGAATTGTGGGTGTGCCAGTTCCTCAAGATCTTGTTGCTGTCTCACTTCTTCCAGCTCCATTTCTAGCATGCTTACTAGTTTATGCAAATCCTGGATCGCGCTGCACTTTACGCACACTTGGTTTAGCTCCGCTGGGTTTTCTCGGATTTCCCACATCAAGCAGGTGTCACAGATTACTGGCTTGAAGACCATGTTGAGGGTTTTTTTTTTTTTGAAGTTTAGTTTCTTCTGCAGCCGTCAACCTGCTTTCAAACTGCTTCGAAACTGCTCTGTACTTTTCCACGCCTGTACTTCGCCCACTCGCTGTCGCTTCCACTCGCTGTCGCTGGGAAGACTGCCTCGTTTAACTGCGTTGTTCTGCTGTGCTGTCGGCTCCTCCCCTCGCCCGTGTCTCAAAACGGCGCTGAATTTGAATCAGCTGCTCCGAGTTTCAGCTTGTTTGTTATCAGAAAAACACACGCGGCTGTGTTTCCCCAATGTCCTCTGTTTTCTGATTAAAGCAATTCAAGATGCAATTTCTCCTTTCTGCTTCGAAACTGCTCTGTACTTTTCCACGCTGTACTTCTCCCACTCGCTGTCGCTTCCACTCGCTGTCGCTGGGAAGACTGCCTCGTTTAACTGCCCACAAACTGGTACAAGTAAGGACGACTGGGGCAACGTGTGCACTGTTTACTGTTGACAAGGAAAGTTTACAGGAGGCTAGTTCAGCAGAAACGATGATCACGGATGGAACAATCTTCCCTGACATAGTTCAGTTTCCATATTACACTGTAGAAACCATTGCACCAGGCCAGTGCAGTCACGTGGCTGCTTGACCAACAGCAGTCTGCAATATTAGAGATTTGATTCTTAATTTGGAAGCCCCCACTTGCTATTTTTTGTTTAATTTTATTTACCATTTATTTGTAATCTGCATTGACCCCCATTTATTTTTTTTTGTTTCTAAATTAGATTGTTTATTTTGAGAAAAAAAACTAATAAAATGTGTTAAAAAAATGAATGATTGATTGGTTACTTAAGCAGCCACAGCATGAAACTGGAAAAATGGAGGGACAAAGCTGAAAGGGCTTGGTGACAAAGGCTCTGTCCATGTATTTAACAAGCCTTGCCTGCTTTTCTTTAGTGGAATGTAAAATAACTTGTGTTCGAGCTCTATAAAAAAAACACATCCGGCTGCTTTGACTTTCCACAGGTCCATGGCTTATTGTCATCTAACAAATGATCACTAGGTGTAGAATGTCATTGGAAAGTTAAATATTCTGTTACATACAGTATAGAAAATAAACTTACTGTTAACTATATAGCAAAGCAATCTACCATAACAAGATCTCTTAAAAAGCCTACATTAATAGATCTCCCACTCATTACTGAAGTCTTTAGAAACTTCAGGTAGCATTCTGCCCATTCTTTAAAGCTGTGGCATTTGCAGGCTATATTGTAGCACGTGGTTTGAATCCTATCTCAGAGCATGATTGAAATGTATCACATTATTATGTTTGTTGTGTTTATCTAATTTTCACATTATTGCACCATTTCTTCTTGATTTAAATGTATTGATCACTTAGTAATCTTTTTGGTATATTTGCACTTTAGTTGACCTCTTCAGCTTGCATTCATCTGCTTTGTTTGCACAATTCAGGGTTTTAACTAGTGTAGCTATTTTATTTCCACTCGTTTAATAAATAAATAAATAAAAACACTCTACATTTATTAATAATAGTTAAGCAACCTAAACCTACATGTGTCTAAAAAGTAATCTTTTCAAGACGTGATTAAAATATTTGCATTCATGTTGGGAATATCAGTTACACATGTAGCTAACAATTATATTGTATTACATTTGAGTTTATCCTTTGTTGTTTATAACATAGTTTTAAACAGTCCACTAGGTGGACCCCAATGCAGTTAATGTTCCTGACTGCTGTTCCACTCTTTTAACTTCTGTACACACACACACACACACACACACACACACACACACACACACACACACACATTTGCTTTTTACATGTTAAAATTATAAACATGTTGCACTAGCAACATGTCTTGTTTAATTGTCTGGGTTATTTCTGGCAAAATGAATACTGCACTTGACATCCTTCACTTTGCAGTGCTTCATGTTAAAGCCAATAGAATTCTTTTAAATGCTGCAGACTGAAAGAATTATATTATATTGTAAAGCTCCTTGAAATGATAAACTTTGTTAAGATGGTTTCAGGATAGGAAAAGGGCTGTTTGGCTGTAGGAAATAATTGGTATGTTATTAAGCAACATTAGCAACTACACAACAAACAACATTACATTAGTAAAGTGCCTTCTATGGCAACCTAACTCAAGTCACTGTATATTAGCAACTATAACAATATTATATATATAAATATATGGGCCCTATTCAAAACATGTTGGCCTTACTACCATTTCTGCCTTAATAATGTTAAGTTATTTTTATTTAAAGCAAAGGCTTTTTAAATGCAAACTACATTATCCTGATGTGCCAACAGCCAGTTGTACTGGAGGTATTACAAGTGGGCATTTACAAGTGATAGTAACACTCTTAAATCCAATGCGAATCGGGTTATTTGCTCAAATTCTCTGTTTGATAGGAATTGGTGAAAATACTGACACAATACTGTGCATTATGAGCTACTTTGTAATAAATTATGATTCAGTCTTTACAATAACCACATCAGATTATTTGAGCCAATGTTGCCTTAATTAAATACACTATTTAATTTAAATACTTTCCTTCTTATTATAAGAAAAAACACATCTGAAAATAATACAAAAGTCACAACTTCTATTTAAGTTTTTTTAATGGGTGCTTTTCTCCCATCAGAAAAAGAAAATGTACACATTATAGTAGGCTCTAAAGTATGACACCTAGCAGCAAGGCATTATGACTATAGTGGGCTACTGTAACGGGAGACAATTTATTAAATTCATAGGGATCATCAATATTGTTTTGGCTACTGTCACTTCAAATTGGGGTTTTATATATGTCTGACAGGGATCAGTATACAGATCTTTGCTGTATAATTGGCCCATGTCCATAAAAAATAATTTGTTCTCTCTTTCTAGTAACTTGATCTGTCAAGATCTTCAAAGCTCAGCCATCCATACAGCTTTGTTCGGCTTTGACTTTTTAAAGTCGCCATTGTTGCTGTTTATTTATTTATGTTTTTATAGATTTTTTTTTGCAGAAAAAGACCATGGGATGTTTTTTTGTTATTCTTTGTTTTTTATTGACTTTCAATAAATAACATTACATCCAGCCCTCCAAATAAGGTTTTTGCTCATTGATTAATTTAGGCCCTGTCCACAATATGCCTTTAAACCATATTAGTTGCCTTTAAACTGGCTTAAAAGTGTCAACTACAGTTAATGGCCACATTATGCAGCATTTAATATCATACTCGAGAACTGGACCACCTCAGGGACTAGTCTCAAGTCCAGTTCTAAATTAGATTGCGTCAGATAGTGCTGTTTGTCAGAAGTGTGGACACTGTAATACCAAACTAAATTTTTTGTGTATCCTCCAATATCCCAAAATGCTTTGTGATATGTTTAGAGAAATTCTCAGAACAGGTGCCTGAAGGACTTGCTATCAGTGTACACTCCGCCCTAGATATTCATTTTCAAAACAAAAAAATCTGTCAGAACATCTCTGTTAAACTAGTGGGGAAAATAACAAAAGCACAATGTTAAATTAGGCGACTGCAAAAATGAAATGCGAGTTAAAAGTAGAATCGGGGATGAACACATGGTGTATATAGCGTATAGTACAGCTTGCATACTAATGAGCCGCTTCACATTGTATAAATCACTACGCACCACTACATTCTAAATTCCATGACAAACTGCCATTTTATTTGTTAAAAAACCACAGCCAAAAAATGCGTAAAACCTGTTTCGATTATCAACTTAATCTGGCACGACTTGGACGCAAGGGTGTCCAACAACTAACAAACATATCTTGAGATCCAAAAGGATAAAAACATAGTAGGATATGTCTGGCTTGCATATAACGAGTTCACAAACTAATTTCAAGTTCCGGCTCCATCGCAGCTGCTCCCTTTACTTCCTAGTGTCATTTGAAACTCTGCCCATCATCACAGTTTGTGCTCAGTCCTCTAGTTTCTAGTGAGATGGCACTTTCGATGCAGAAATTCTCAATAAACAAACATGTGCAATTTACTTTTAATAAACAACCAATGAATTAAATTAAATTAAATTAAATCTGGGACTATATTACACTACAGATGTATACACAATAAAAGTTTCAGCTTTTGTCTTAATTTAAATGTGTTTTAATTGTTTTTATTATATTTCTTCCCACAACTGACAGGTAGCCATTTTATAAGCGGTATAAACCACTTCGGGCTACCCTAGGCCACCCTAGACCCTAGGCCGCAACAATGGCGACTTTAAAAAGTCGCCATATACTGTATATATACTGTAAAAAGGGAGTTACAAGGCTATTGTATGGGGAGGGTCACGTGATCACAAAAAAATACTGACACAACCTTAAGATTTTCTGTTTTAACCGATAAAACACCCGATACTAAAATGGAAATACTGGAAATGGTTACTCTGTTCAGGTGAACCCCTTTCTCATTAAAAAAAAACACCTTTCCCAGTGCAGCCAATGAGGTAAAGCTGCAAGCTGGAGCAGCCTCACAAACAAAACATCTCTCTTTGTTCTGAAATTGAATCACATTGCTCCTTGTTTGGGTTAATATGAGCTCTTAAATGGGCGTCTTTGTAGGGGTAAGTAAGCATGCGTGTGCACATGTACAAGATCGGTTGTACCAGACAGGCTGCATTACCCTTCTCGGTGCAGTTGGGCAATATTTTATAAGAGCCTTAGCATTACATTACACCCTTAACAGTAATGTATGTAATATGAAGCCAGACATCCTGCCATGTTTACTAATTATCCAGATGCTTGATTGTTTGTGTTTATAGTGTATAAAGTGCTAGCAAATACTGTACTTCCAGTTCCCACAACTGTTGGCTGCGAAAGGTTAGACACAAAATTTTTAGACAGTAACGTGTGCTTCTTAAATGTCTACACACCCCTGAAGAAGAGATTTTTAAAGTGGAACAGGCTTTATTTACAAATCAGTGGAGTTACACCTAGAAGCTATCGATACTGTATACAAGTTTTATATGCTTCTCTCCATTTCTGATGGCAAAATTAAATCTTAATTCACACAGAATGACCGTCTTGAAGCAGAAAACAAGTGACACTTCTGCCTCTGTGGGTCTAAT
Organism: Polyodon spathula; assembly: GCF_017654505.1. Classification (NCBI taxonomy): domain Eukaryota; kingdom Metazoa; phylum Chordata; class Actinopteri; order Acipenseriformes; family Polyodontidae; genus Polyodon; species Polyodon spathula. Next base: position 74,414,824 of record NC_054537.1, read on the forward strand.
ATAATACCATGATTTTATTTTGTAATCTGGTTATTTATTTTACAGTTGAATTATTTGGTTGAAAACAACTGAACTTGGTTTTAACTGATATATAACCATAGCAGTCATTTGTGAATTTGTGTACAGCCCTGAGATAAATATGCAGTACCTGTGTCACAGCTCCTTGTATGTTTCCAGAAAATTGCTATCATTATTTAATATAAAAATCCAATTATTATTTCTGTTTTGCTTCTTTGTCTATAACAAATGTGACTAGTAGGTACAGTAGGCTACGACTAATTCAGATTATACAAATTCAGTTGTAGACCTTTGGGAGGGATCCTTCATCCCTCATTACTTATCCTGTAACCTCATGAGACTTTGAAGGGTTGCATTGTGGTGTCTCTTTTTATATTTAAAATGGAATGCTAGCAATTTACATGGATAATAACTTTGATTAAAAAAATTTAAAAAAGAGTAAGCAATTTAAAAAAGAGTAAGTACAGCCTGCTAGCAGTATAAACGGACGCCACAGAAAGAAGAATTTCTTGGCATGTGTCTCTGAGAAGCATTTCAATTTTAAAAGGCAAAGGTGAAGTTACCTATGAACTGGATAATCAATACCCAAAGTTTAACTCCTCTGTCCATTAAGATATTGAATAGATTCTTAGAACATGTCGGTTAGGTGCTAAATCACAAAATGTCACTAATCTCTAGAATGGGAGGAAAGACACAAACTATGACACCCTGGTGTTTTTGAAAAGGCCACAATATGATGCGCTCATATTTTGAACATTTTTTCCTCCTGAATGCAGTTTTAGTGATGAATCATAATGTGCTATTACAGTTTCTGTAAATGAAAGAAAACCTGCTTCAAGGAAACAACAAGATCTGTATATATTTCAAGTTTTATTTTGTTTTTGCTCAAATTAACAATTGATTTAAATATTTAGGTGCTTAACTATTACAGTTTGACAAATAACACTGTGTAACAATTATTATTATTATTTTTTTTTTTTGGTTCCTGGGTAGTAAGTGTTATTTCCTAATTGCTTATGCCTCAAAAGTATAGAAAATGGCTATTATTCCCCACAAACTTTGCTTTTGTGACCAGGACAGTGATATTTTGAAATTTAGCTATTTTCCAGAACATTCCAGATAGACTCAGTGCTGAGTAAACTTGGAGTAACTTCTAGAACTTTCTAGAACTTTCCAGTAATATAAACAGTAGTATAAATACAGGGGCCTTAAGCCCACCAGTTCAGTTTAGTTCCAGGTGCCTAAGAGGATACATATCTGCATTTTTCTGAGATGGCATCTAAGGTTATCAACTGCTGAGACATGTCTGTCTTCCGTTTCTGCTCAAATTCTTCTTAGGTCAAGTGAAACTACAACATCGTTTATAGTGCGCTGATGGACGAACACAGTGTGTTGATCGAGCGGTAATCAAGCAGGTTTTCAATCATGCAACAGTTGAGTGATTGCGTGTAAACCGACCTTTACTCTTCTTTCTAAATATTGCATACAGAATGGAGACTAAAGAATGGAATTGATTTTAGCATAGTTTTTGCTACCATGATGTACTGTACAGCTATGACCAGGAGATTTGCATCAGCCTATAGAATTAATTAATTTCCCTTCATAAAATCAAATGAAACCTGCTGAATATTGTTACATTAACAATACTGAAAAACTGACAAAAATTTGACAGTTCAAAATCTAACATGAAATGCTGTTGTATTATGGTTTCCGGTAGATTTTTGCCATATCATTTTGTAGTTTCTTTGATTACATAATGTTAATATATCTAAATATAAGTTCAAGTAAGTAAGTCATATATATATCATATATATATATATATATATATATATATATATATATATATATATATATATAGTATAAGGTAGCAGGGAGGGGGTTAAAATCCTTCCCTGATAAAACTTGTGAGAGTGCACATTTGGGTCTAATTGTTTAATTGCTTAATTGTTTAGTAATCCCCTGCACCTGGTGGTAGTTGTAAATTAGAGCCAGGTGCAGGGTATTTAAGAGAGACAGGCAGTTTGTTCAGGGCTGCTGTGTGTAGGGAGGCATAAGTTGTGGTCTGCTTCTAAGCAGTCAAGGTAAAGTGCTGTAGAAAACTGTGAGAGTTTGTGTTTGAGTTACAGGTAAACAGCTTACCTGTCCTGGTTCAGTTAGGTTCCAGACTGTATAGTTAGTGCTCCAAGAAGGAGCTAGGTGTTTGTTTGTTTTGTTTAATTTATTTGATTGGTGTTTATTAAAAGTGCGCGTCAGCACTAAGAAAATTCCATTTCTGCGTCATGGGTCTATTTTAAAAGGGGCAACGAACCGTGACAAGTGAAAGGATCTTTCACTATATATATATATATATATATATATATATATATATATATATATATATATATATATATAATATATATATATATATATATATATATATATATATATATATATATACTGCAAGTTGTCAAAACTGCCCAGCCATTTAAAGTGGAGATATCAAAAACACAAGCCAAGTTTCAAGAAACCACTGGGACAACATTTCCCAGCACAAAGAAAATAGGCACAACTGTAAAACCAATGGGGGCCATGGCTGCCCCAATTGTTTCTTCTAACTTGTATCAAAAACACAAGCTAAGTTATAAGAAGCAATTGGGGCAACCTTGGCCAGCACGAAGCAAATAGGCAGAACTGTAAAAGCACAAGTGTGTAACAGGTCACTCACTGCTTAAGTGAAGTCCACAGATAATGTCCCCATTGTTGTGCTAATAAGGTGTTTTAGTGTTATAGCATGATCCTAAAAGGGCTAAAAGTGAGGATTTCTCTGACCATTATTTTGTATTCTTATAGGTGTCTGATCAAACAGCACCTGCTGTGAATGATTCAGAGCCAGCATAACCTGGTTTTAGCAGCAGTTCATCTCAGTTGCACTATCCCTCTGACACTATACAACAGGATACCATAGCTACAACACAGGTACAGTAAACCATGCAGAAGAGGCTGCATTAGCTACTCTGTCATTTCTACAGAATCTGTGGGTTAGATTCAATAATCTACTAACACAATCTCCCAATGCAAAAATGTTTGTTTAATGCAGTGATATTCATGCCTGGTCCTGGAGAGCTGCAGTGTCTTTTGGTTTTCACTCCATTAGGGTAGCACGCCAGACAACCATGTCAAAAGTAAAAGGGTGATGTGTGCTTGTCACAAAGATGGCCAGAGTGGGTGACGTCAGAACCAGAAAGGGAATACAGCGAGACAAAACAGATGAAGTGAAATGGTGAAGACGCGGTTTATTGTAAATAAAAGGTTCAAACAAACAGAAAACAGGACACGACACTTTACGCCAAAACAAAAAAAGACACACAAAACAGACTATACTGAACAAACATGGTGAGCAGATGGACAGACTAACAAACACTGTGAGTTTTAAATAAACAAGTATCGTGCTTGTCTCGCCAGCGCGCAATAGCAATTGATATTACACTCTTTGGTTTCACCTTCTCTCTCTCCCGTTCCCTACTCACTGAACACCCAACCCCGAGTGAGTAAAACGTGCATCTATATATACTGTTGTGCTGGGATTCAATTACCAATTAATTATTCACTTGAATCCCAGCATGTGAATTAATTATGTGCAACCTCGTGCTCACATATTAACTACTTTAAATCCATGTGAAGTGATGTACAATCCCGTGCCTAAATACAATTATACATTTTTAAACACATGTGAAACACAGACCCGTTTATATCCTGTGTACCAATGCCTATACATCAACATTTAACACACCACACGCAACATATAACAGAAAAATAGACACAGGGGCGGGCACTTTGTCACAGTGCTTCAAAAAAGAGCAGAACTGGTGTTACTACTGTAAGCAACTGTGCATCGAATCACAATAGAAGTGAATTATCTTCTGTTAGTATAAAGCCTTCCTTAGAAAGCAAAGGAAAATCAAGATTGTGTAACAAGAACAATACTGCCTTCATTGTGAGAAGCCTTTTTTTCCAAAATGGCCTGGCACTTTGCATATGTTAATCATATGACACTGAAGTAAAAAGGCACTGAGCTTTCCAAAGAACTCAAAGGAAAGGATGGTGCAACTACAGTAGATCACCTTAGAAACAGAGGAGACTTTGCTCATAATGCAGAGGTGATAAGGAATGGAACTGGAGATATGGTTGCATGTAAACGACCAAGTAAAAAAGGAGTGACTCACACTGTATATATTACCAAGGCCTCTATTCAAGGAAGTGCTTGTGGAGACACACGAGATGTTGTATATTGAAACTAAAATGTGATGATCCAAAAGTTGCTAAAAAAAACTAGTTCAGCCTCTCTGGGCCTTTTCCCGTCCTGTGCCATTTGTTCTCAGCCAGGGTTTGTGGAAACTGGTTTGTGATATGACACACGATGAGGTTTCTTCTACAGTGAAAAGTGACAGATGCATCATCCTAATGAGAGAGCATCTGTACAACAAAGTGGGATCTGATGTTGGGAGACATGATTATATCTGACAAAATCTCAGAGAAGTAGGTAGACTGCTGTTAGAAGCCAGAAAAAAAGCATTAAAAGAAAATGGAAGATTGTATCATTCCTTCTAATTTAAAAGCTGTAGCTGACTATAGTGAAGAAAGCCATGATTGAGGGAAATGAGTCGGAATGTACTCAGGGAGACAGTGTTGAATTCTCAGCATGTTTGTTTTATTTGAAACCACAGAGAATTCCTAACAAACTGAACAAGTCCTGCAACAAAGCTATTGTCCGGGTCATTCCAATGTATTTTTTAATTTGAAAGTAAACAATATATGAACACATGACAACCTAGATGTACAAAAATCTTCACTAATATACAATTGAACAAGAACTGTTGAGTATTTATTTTCGCTTCATATAGTTTCAAATGGCAAGTTTTATATCTGATAGTGAAAAATAAATAAATATCAAGATAAAGAAAGAAAGAATGAAATGTTTATGTATTGACTTATGTATTCATTTATTTCAATATTTATTTTACCAGTATTAGTCAACCAGTGACTAGTCCATTTTAAAATATCAATAAGTTGTTTAATATAAATGATACAGATATCAAAATAAATGTGTTCCCTAGTATATTTCCATGTTGACAAAACAAGTTAATTGTCATTAAACTCGGATGTCCAGTAATATACATGTGCGTGGATAAAAGTGCCTGGGATCTGCAAATATCTGCAAAGAAAAAGGAGAAGGGCATTTTTACCTTACTTTGGTGATTTATTTCTCTTACTGTATGATTGGTATTGACTTGTGTTTTCTACATTTCGCCTAAGAGGGAACTTAGGGTTAGGGTTAGGGTTAGGAACTGCACCTTAAAAATGAAATGGTGCTTTTGGCTGATTTGACGCCAATACCCTGAAAGCATGTAAACTATCCTTGCTGTATATAGAGTCTGGCCGTTCTTACGCTTCACTGATAACTTGGCATGAGGAACTACCATTCCTCTCAATTATGTCTTAATCCTAAAATTCTAGGTGAAAATGTTGTCCATAGATCATCTTTTTGTGTTTTTGTATTTCTCACCTGAATCTGATTTATGTCTCAAATGTTTCTTCTATAACCTTGGAGAAACAAGACGTTCAGAAATACGTTTTTAGAATTGGTTGAATCTTCACTAAAAATTTCGTAAGGCAAATAACTTTGACCATCTTCTTTTGATGATCACTTTCTTTTGCATGCCCTTTCCGCTCTCACTTTCAAGACACACAAATAAACAAGTGTCCCTGTTAAATCACCAGTTATTTGAAACATAATAGCAGCAAGGAAGGACCAAATTCATAAAACAAGAGAAGTTGAGAATTCAGTTGACTGGATTCCTCAGTTAAATACTGAACTGTACAACTGAAAACAATAAAGTGCTGTCAATCATAGAGCAAAAAGTAAACACAAACAAATCATTCCAGCAATAAAAGAAATATGAACTATTCATAAGACTGTTTGTTAAAATAGGACAAAGTAGTTTGTTTACATAAACATTCCAAAACGCTTTTTGTAAACTAAGACTGATTTTTCTGCACCACGATTTCTTACACATTTTTGCAATAACTGTCCTCAGTCTCACCTCCAATGGACTTCAGATATTGAGCATCAGGCACTGTGGCAAAGTGGTTTGTAGTGCTCCGGTGTATAGGTGAGTTGAGGTGCTCCAACAAAGGACAAACACGAAGTCTACCGGTCAGGTTTCTTTTAATGCCCTTTTTAAACCAGGTTTCAAATAATAAAGCTGGCTCTACCCAGCAATGGGTATTGCCAGTGAAAACTGGACCCAAAATAATAAAGCTGGTTCTACCCAGCAATGGGTATTACCAGCTACAAAACAAAGGGGTTGCAGTCCCGAAACAATAAATACAAAAACACGTCTCCAAACTGGGTGCTCTGGTGCAGGTGCGGTGCTCTGAGTGCTGGTGCTCGTGCGCATTCAGGTCCGGGCTTCTTGCTGCAGCTCCAGCTTCGTATCAGCCGTCTGGTAAAACAAACACAATACTCCTCAATGAACCCACACTTCATTCAAGATTCCGTCCTTGTCTCCTCCCATTAACCACAACAAAGGAGCCGATTACGGTGTCACGTCCCCCTAAAGTACCCTAAGCCCCGCCCCCTCTGATAGCTAGTTCAATCACGTCTCCTCCAATTCATGACTGAAACTTCGCTCACCGTACTAGGGCGATGACTCCAGGTACTGTAACGCCGCCCTCTTCCTGAATGGCTGGCTCCCGACTGTCCCCAGGATGAACTGCCCAACCATTCAGTAGGAATTCAGTATGCACTTGTAAGACCTCATCTTGAATATTGTGTGCAGTTCTGGTCACCTCGCTATAAAAAAGATATTGCTGCTCTAGAAAGAGTGCAAAGAAGAGCGACCAGAATTATTCCGGGCTTAAAAGGCATGTCATATGCAGACAGGCTAAAAGAATTGAATCTGTTCAGTCTTGAACAAAGAAGACTACGTGGCGACCTAATTCAAGCATTCAAAATTCTAAAAGGTATTGACAGTGTCGACCCAAGGGACTTTTTCAGCCTGAAAAAAGAAACAAGGACCAGGGGTCACAAATGGAGTTTAGAAAAAGGGGCATTCAGAACAGAAAATAGGAGACACTTTTTTACACAGAGAATTGTGAGGGTCTGGAATCAACTCCCCAGTAATGTTGTTGAAGCTGACACCCTGGGATCCTTCAAGAAGCTGCTTGATGAGATTTTGGGATCAATAAGCTACTAACAACCAAACGAGCAAGATGGGCCGAATGGCCTCCTCTCGTTTGTAAACATTCTTATGTTCTTATGTTCTTATGTTCTTAAGCCCGCAGCTCCTGTTGTACAGTGCCCTCACTGGTCGAGAGGGAGATTTTTGATTCGGATTCATTCGCTCTCCGTCACAGGCACATATTCTGTAGTTTAAATAATCCCATTCTCACAGCTATCCAAGAAAGGATTTTCAATGTACAGGGTAAACAATCGTATAGCAATTATTCTAGATCTCCCCAACCCCTCTTACTACAGTAAGAGCCGGTGTCAGGCTAAGAATGTTATAGCAGCAGTAACACATGAGTTACAATTGTTACACACCACCGCCAACTTAAGCTACAGTTTGTAAACTTCACAGACAGCTCACCCCATTTTACACACAGCAGTTTCTCCAAACCCCTACCACTGCTCTTACTTCTTAGCCTGGCATCCATGCTCACTTGAAGGGCTTGTTATCTTGTACGCCCTCCCAGCTCTCCCTATATCGTTCTTCTTAATCAAGCTTTGTAAAGTATCCTGCTACACACAATTGTACTAATTGATTAATTACACTGTGATTTCCTTATACAAAGTCACACATGCTTTCACAACATACCAATATAACAATGAAATAAACTAAACATATAAAATAATTTTAAAATACAAAATAAAGTGCAAATAAACCTTAACCGGGTTATACACACACACACACACATATATAAATATATCAGACTGGAACTTTAGCCTACACATGTTTACACTCAATATCTATGCTGGCATATTTGAATTTTGGTCCTCGTGCAGACCTACAAACTACCATTTGAATCCTTCTAAATAGAACATTTTGAAACTGCACAGAACTCTACATGCTTTAGACAAAACAACAACTGTACTGGATCCTGCATCTGACTCTTCCTGGTTTGTCATCTCTTCACAGAAGTGACACCTGGGCCGCCCATCAACACTAGCACTGTCTCCTCTGCTTAATAAAGACCCTGGAGAGACAAAAGGAAACAATAGGTGTAAATCAGAGCTGTCTGGAATTCGTGATGAATGTGTATTACTCCTCAGTCATGTCTGATGCTACAATCAGCTTAGCTGCAGATTTCAACAGTCTTATTAATTTAGTAATTTCAAATAATAGGCCTGTTGATATTTCAGCTGCATCAGTAAATGGCGAGGAGGCAACCCACAGCCTCGAGCAATTCTCAAACAACCAATCATCAGCCCACTCTACAGGAGGTGACAGAAAAGATTAGAGATGGACGGCTCTAATTTCAACATGCATATCATAGCTATTATACAGGGCCAGAGGATGACAAAGTAGCTGTAGAAATAAATTGCAACTATTGAAAAATAAATAAATGGGGTTGTATTAACTGATTAACTTTTATGTTTTTATACGGTTTGCTTAACATATCCAGTGATGTGCTTGCAAGTTCTCAATTACAGGCCAATATCCAATTATTTTCAGACCTCCCTACAGCTCTCTTTGGGAAAAACAAGGTGATGCTGGTTGTTGCCTTCAACAACGTCAACATTATCGGAAATAAAAAATATAGTGTACAAAACAACATGCAGTAACATATCTCTAAGCTGCCTACGAATGTAAAGTGTTACATGTTGGTCACAAAAATTATTGGAGTCTTTAAAATATTTAAAAGAGTTGACATAGTTAAACTAAACCAATGCTTTAAGCACAGTACAGAAACCAGAACCAGAGAACATGTTGGAAAATAAGTGGAGATAGACTTAGGAGAGAGGGAAGGATACACTTCTTCACTCAGAGAGTGGTAAGGGTATGTAATAGGATACCTATTTATGTTGTTGAGGCACAATCATTTGGATCATTTAAGGCCCAGCTTGACAATGTCCAGAAGTTAATCAAATACTAGGAACCGGGTGAGCTCAGAATGGGCTGAATGGTCTACTATTGTTTGTAAATGTTCTTACATTTCTTATGATTATTAGAAACACACACAACCCACCCTCAACCCCCTGCAGGAAGCAGACATCTTTTCCATTATATGGGCATGATTTTTTTGGTTTGTTTATTCCTGTTTATTTTTATTATTTTTTTTTTAATTTAGATCTGATGTTAATAATGTAACCTAAAATAAAAGAGAACAGATTAAATTCATACACATTTAGTGAAATTGTGTAGCAGGGTAGAAGTGTAATGTGTGGGGAATATTGGGTTGGCAGGGAGGGGGTTAAATTGCTCCCTGCCAGAAAACATGTGGGAATGTGGCTGGGGTCAATATTGAATGATTAATGGTTAATAAGGCTCCAGTGACAGGTGTTAGTAGAATTAATGTTGGTGAAGATGAATGTGTACTGTGTTATGTTGTGTTGGTCATGAGCTTTGTGTAAAACATTTTGTTTTTAACTTTGTTTTGTTTTCTTTATTAAATCCGGCACTAGGATTACCATCACTCCTTCAAACTAAAGAATAGAAAAGTATTACAGAAAATATACCTGGGGAATCTAATTGTATATTTGTAGGGAGGATAATATTTGTGAACTGTAAAATGGTGTGCTATATGGATAAGACTTTTTTTCATTAAGAGGCTGAAATAATATTTTATGAGAGTGACTTAACAAGTAAACAGTGAGAATAATCTAATCTAAGAAATTAAGTAAAAGTGTTGTAGTAAATAAGAACAAATTAAATGGGTGTTACGTTTATGTGCCGAGAATTCTAATTAACACAAGATTTGGCCCGTTTTGGATTTAAAATGTTAATTACTCTTCTGTTGTAAATCATATGTGGATGCCGGTTTTTGACTTTTCCTAAATATATGAATTAAATATCCAGATGATGTTTGATAGCCAGAATTGAAAAAATTATAAAATTATAATCAGTTATACCTAGAACCAAAATATGGGTCACGTGACCCATGCATTACAATACATGTATTTTTTTTTTTTTTTTTTAAATAACGTAAGATATTCTATTTGTTTTTGTAAATGCAGCAAACAATACATGCCTCCTCCTCCTAGCACACTTGCTTTTTTAATTTCAAGCCTTTCCTTGTTTGTAGACTGACTATGAGACAGAGATTGCTATGATTGTGGATTTGTCAAGATGCAAACTCATTAAAAGCCTAGTTGCTTATTTTTCAATGTACCTGGGAGACAACAATCCTTTGTTCCAGAATTGCAACTGGAAATATATCAGAAGGAAATATTTAATCTTGAAAGTAGTCATTTTGTTTGGAATAGGGCAAACTGCACTCAGATGAATACAGCAAACTGAAATGACAGGTAGGATAACAATTTATGTGCCTAATATGAAACGTATGTTATATATTCGGACCGAATATAATGCATGCTGTGACTTTGATGTTTTGTGTTTTTAAAATGTATTAGTGATCAATGCAGTGATAAAATAACTGCAACTTTTATGCATGCTTTCCTGTTTAAACATGTTTAAATTGTTTATATCGATAAGGTAGTTACATTGATATATTAACAATATTTTCATGATTTTTGTTTAATACAGTATATGGATTGGAACTAAATAAAATATATATACTGTGTATTAATGCCTAAAAGCGCATGTGTCAATTTGTAGAATTTTGCACACCGTTAACTGAAAGAAAAACTGTTTGGGGTCTTCTTCTAATTACAGAAGCAGCATAAAATTTAAATTAATAACATCTGGTAATGTCCCAACTGTGCTTATTGGCACCATTTGCAGAAAAACATGTAAAACGACTGAAATTTGTACATTTTTCTCAAAATGCTTTGCTAGTAAAATTGTCTTGTTTTACAGCAATGTAACCTAGCAATATCAAAATAAAATCAAATACAGTAAATAGTGAGAAATATTTGAACTTGTTGCTGCTCGACATAAAATAAGTCCCTGAAGTCTTCCCAGAATCTCCACAGTTTCAATATAATTCATAAATTGTACTTCACTTCAATCCAGTGAAGTTCCCAGCTTGGTGAAGAAGAAATTATAATAACTTCCACTTTCCTGCAAATTTTACCACAAAATAGCTTAGGGTGAGAAACAATCCAGGCATTGTAGGTGCAGTGACAGATCCAGTAGGAGGTGGGCGGGGTGGGGGTCTATGTCTATGTATTGTTTACTTTAATAATATGTTTCATATCAGGTATCCCCCTTTCATGACAGTCTGACCCCCCCCCCCCCCCCCCATCCCTGTTCATGAAAATCTATACCTGTGCCTTAGGTATAGGAATCTGTCATCAACATAACATAGCCTTCCTTATATAACAAATGTGTCAGTTTCATTTATTTTCTTTAACCAATGGCAGATAATGCATTGCTGAGTTTGTTGTGCTCACATATCAGGTGGTGTCTGGAATGATCCAAATGCAATTAAAACAGCGGGTTACAACTGTGACATACAATTACACATTTATACAGACAGGTTTTTAACTGGACCAATCTAGGTAAAGCCTTAGGTATAGGAATCTGTCATCTACATAACATAGCCTACCTTATATAACAAAACTTTATATAAAACCAGCACAATAATTGTTTTAATAAGCGTGTCTACTATTTTGTGTTCTGTTTGTTTTGGCCGTCTTGCCATTTTGTTTTGTGAGTGTTTCTGTTTTGTTTAAAAACTGTATTTTTTTATATAATAAACCAGCGCAACAGCACTTCATACCTTGCAGTCCTATGTGTCTCCTTCCTGGTCTGACATCACCACCAAGCATATCCGTGACACAGTCAATTAGCCCACATTTGTGAAGTAAAAACTTCCATGGACAGAGTGATACAAAGGAAAAGTGAGCCTTTTATTGAAATGTCCTCAGCGGTGCAGTGAAACCAGTCAGTATCATCTTGCGTTAATTAAAATCATATCTTTTCGAATGGCTATTATACAGATTCTTAATCAACTAATTTTGGCAATTTTAACTCAACTCAAATAACAAACACTGAGTACCAGGCATTTTTATTAAATCACATGACTTGAGCTCAGTATTTTGTTAACCCAAGGACCAATACTACTCACAACAAAACAAACCTATCTGCTCACTATTTAAAATGCAAATAGCATTATGTATGTACCCAATGAGCTATTGATGTAAAACTTAGACTGTTGCATTGTCATTGTGCATCAGTATATATAAAAAGGATTTGAAACCCAACTAGTTATACTTTCACTCCAAATACATAACCGCTATGCCTCACAGATTCACATCTTAACCCTCTCAACAAAGTAGGCTACTATTGAGAGGAATGGTAGTACGTTAGAAAAACGTGTTTGAAACTTCCATGAGTCTCTATACTCCAAGAGTTTTGCTGTATTCACCATGTGCACACAGTACTACGGTACTCTGTGCACTAGATTCTCCTGGTACCTGGTGCATCTTGTTCTAGTACTAGTAATGGTCTATTGCTTTTTTGACACATGTTATTTATAATATGAAAGATTATAAACGCTCCAGCCCCTGGAAAAACAAAAGCAACAAAACCTGTAAGTGTGCACAGTTCAACGTTCCACTGTCTCATTAATTTAGAACAATTTGTAGATTTTATTTTTCACTTTGACATTATGGACTTTTTTGTGTGTTGATCAGTGGCAAAAACTAATTAAAAACATTTTGATTCCATGTTGTAACATAATAAAATGTCGTAAAGTCCAAAGGGAGTGGATATTTTTGAGAGCCACTGTATGTGTGTGTATCTCTGTGTGTGTGTGTGTGTGTGTGTGTATGTATATATATATATATATATATATATATATATATATATATATATATATATATATATATATAAATCAGAATATAGGCCACATATACAGTCGCAGACAAAGCGTATTTGGGAACATAAAAAAAGGAGGAAAAAACACAAAGAAAGTAATTTTTATAAAAATATTAATAAATGGGGTATACCTTGTTTGTCTCATAAATTATATACCATCTTTTACATACTAGGAAATAAAAAAATAAATATCTTTAACACGCGGAAAAAGTATATAAAATTTGTATATCTATATATTTAAAATATATTTTAGTCTGTAATCCATACATTTATTTTATATGGATTACAGACTAATGAAAATATATGATGCACCATATATTTATAAGATATATAATCAGCTCCTGGCTCCAATACGGGCACTGACGACTCTCAGTCTAAAGTCTAGAGAGAGAGATAATACAGGTAGAGGGATTTCTTAATAAATGATATTGGGTAACCTGGCCTTTTTTAAGGCTAGTCCTTCAGTTTGTACATGTTCATTAGCATTTTCCATCTTCCTATAAGCATCTACCAACCTACTGAATCTGGTAAGTTTGCAGACAAGTTCTGTCTGAAAGAAAAAAATAAATAACTACAGTTGCCAGCAACTTTACGGCTTCCAGTACCAGTACCAAACACTTTAGCAAATAGTGCAGAATGCCATTTTTACATAATAACCATGACCCTATGTGCACTCTCTAACAGGAGTTATAAGCCAGTTTTGTATTTGACCTTTAGCAGAGGTAAAAGGTCATGGGCAATACACATGCATACACTATATGTGTTCCATAGTAACCATGGCTCGATCTGCACTCTACAAGGAGTTATTATAATACATTAGTTTCCAGCACTGAATTTGATAACATCATTATTTACAGTTGCTTGTTCATTTACCTCCTACAGTACATTAGTTTAAAAATATGATTTTATTATGGGAGTTTAAAAAAAAATGTATTTTATATATTAGGCCACCACTATCAGGAAGCCCCGGTTGACTTGCAGAACAGATGCCTGAGAGAGATGACAGGCAAGTTGGAATAATTGTGCTCCCCCTTTGAAACTTTGATAAGAGCACTATTTGGATTGGCATTCTCTCTTCTGTTTATCAAGGGATGGAGCCTCTCTTTCTTTTGTTTTGTTATGAATGAAAGTCCTCTTTGTGCACTGTTTTTTTTTTTTTTTTTTTTTTTTCCCATGGAAACTGAAGCTGCTTGTAAGTGTGTCCTTCCTTTGATGTAATTTTCATTTGATTCTGGTGAAGATCTAAATACTGTACTATAGATTTAAAGAATTCAACTGCTACTTGTTGAAAAATTTCTCATTTGCTACCTAGAGCTATGTGTTTTGCAGAATTTAAAGGACATGACAGAAACATATTTCTGAAAATATATCAAATGTAATTAAAAAATCTATTAATGTTTGATTTGTAGTTCTTTAAAAAAACAAAACAAAACAAAACAAAAAAACACTGGATACTTATGTTGGGAGTAAAGAAAGCGAAATCCATACTTGTACAGAAAATTAGTTGTTTTTATCAGTGTTTTTTGCATTTAGATACATTTCTATGTATTTTTTTAATTACAAAAATCAAACATTGCAAGAATGCTTCTGTTGTAATGATACATTTTAATGTAATTGTCTGTGCATTCCCTTATCAAATTATCTTCAATTGCAGTCACACAGTAATGGTTTGCAGTGGTACCACAGTGCTAAAGGCTTAATAGCAATATTATCACGTATGAATGGGTATCAGGTAATGACAGTCTGTCGTTTTTGCTTCAGGGCAATACACTGCCTCTGTGTGCAGCTTTACCAACAGCAATGTCCTGAATTGGTGTCAATGTTCTCAGGAATGTATTTGTTTTATATTATCCAATCCCAGCATTGGGTTTACATACCTTGAGAGCTATGTCATTTTCATTATAAATCTAAACATTCATTACATCTGACAACATAATTTATACAGTCAAGACCAATACACACAAGCTAGGTAAATGTCTGTTTAAGTAAATGTCATGAGTTAATTAAATGAGGTATACAGTAGAAGTGAGTCGTTCAAACAGTCTATGCTTCGATCATACCATGTTAAGTAAAGGGTCAACAAACTGAGAACACTTTAATGTAATGCCTAGTTTCACATATGCATTGTCTTGTATAATGCCAAGAGGAATACATTTTAGATTTATGAAGGAAAAGAAAATACAATCTGCATTCCAACACATAAACATAACCAGTTATGTATTTAAGGACTGTAACAGTGCCAGTATCAAGAGCCTTCAGTGATAATGCAGTCTACATGTTTCAAGTGTATAATTCATATTGTTTTTCTTCAATATTTCACTGTCTTCTTTAAGCCTTTATATATTTGACCTTCAATGGGTTATTGTCAATGCTGTCCACCAGGGATGTTTGTGAATGACACACAAAAGCAAATCAACTGCCATTTGTATATAAAGGGCACAGTATTTGTAAGTAAGCTTTATCAATTCTAGTTAAGATAAGGGCACACAGACATCCAAATACCTCATGCCAAATGATGTGTATTTAGATTAATCTTTTGACATGACTGTTTTGTGACATTTACTCAGAGGGAAGAGGGCTTAGTAGATCATGGTCCTATGCAGTGCTCCAGACAATGTTTTGGGTCATTGATTAATTTACTCTCCAATTTAGACACTATGTGAATATAATAGATTTTTGGATTTTGGGTGGGTAGAAAGCAACATTATGTTGAATTCATGAGTAGTTTCGATAAATACTGTACATACTTGAATGCTAACATGTGGCGTATGCATTACCTACAGCCTTACATTTTAACTGCAATGTTACTGCTGTGCAAAAACGTGGACTTACAATAAAAACAAAAACAACAGTTACTCTTATTTACTTTATTGACCACAAACAATATGGCTGTGTTCTGTAAACACATATACAGAACAGACACACACACACACACACACACACACACACACACACACACACACACACACACACACACACACACATATATATAGTCTATACCCCCTTTCAAAATTTTCACCTTTTGCTGCCTTATAGCCTGGAATTAAAATCCATTAAAATAGTTTGTTTGTTTTTTCATTTATCTACACATCATACCCCACAACTTCCAAGTGAAAAAATATTCTAGAAATTTGTAGAAAATTAATTAAAAATAAAAACTGAAATAGCTTGGTTGGATAAGTGTCGACCCCCCTTGTAATAGCAATCTTAAATTAGCTCAGTTGTAACCAATTGCCTTCTAAATCACACACCAAGTTAAGTGGCCTCCACCTGTGTTAAATTGTAGTGATTCACATGATTTCAGGATAAATTCAACAGCTCCTGTAGGTTCCCTCTGCTGTGTAGTGCATTTCAAAGCAAAGACTCAACCAGGAGCACCAAGAAGCTTTCAAAAGAACTCCGGGACAAAGTTGTTGAAAGGCACAGATCAGGGGATGGGTATAAAAAAAATCAACATCCTTGAATATCCCTTGGAGCACAGTCAAGAAGATTATTAAGATGTAGAAGGTGTATGGCACCACCAAGACCCTGCCTAGATCAAGTATTCCCTCCAAACTAGAGGACCGAGCAAGAAGGAGATTGATCAGAGAGGCTACCAAGAGGTCAATAGTAACTTTGCAAGAGCTACAGACTTTTATGACCAAGACTGGTCAAAGTGTGCATGTGACAACAATATCCCAAGCACTCCACAAATCTGGCCTATATTTTACTCAAGAAAGCCCACCGTGAATCCAGTTTGAAGTATGCAAAAAATGAAAAAGTTTTATGGTCTGACGAAACTAAAATGTAACTTTTTGGCCTAAATGCAAAGCATTATGTTTGGCACAAACCCAACAATTTTAATTGCTGCCAAAGGTGCTTCTAACAAGTATTAACTCAGGGGGGTGGAGACTTATCCAATTATGATCTTTCAATTTTGTATTTTTAATATATAATCTTTTTTCTCAATAAAAAACTTTTTTCCCCTTAACAGTGTGGAGTATGGTGTGTAGATAAGTGGAAAAAAATCCTCATTTAAATACATGAGGCACTGACACAACAAAATGTGAAAAAAGTTCAAAGGGGTGTAGACTTTCTATAGGCACTGTATGTGTGTTGTGTGTGTGTGTGTGTGTGTGTGTGTGTGTGTGTGTGTGTGTATATATATATATATATATATATAAAACACAGCTTGGAAAAATAACCACCTCTGATTGGTTAAACAGCATCACATGACCGTGCGTATATTTAGCTTACACCATGGCTATTGAATGCTAATGACCTGCTTCACACTGAATAAATCACTACTCACCACTACATTCTAAATGTCATGACAAACTTCCATTTTATTTGTTATTAGTTACAAAACCACAATGAGTGGCATTTCACCTATTTCCTTTAATATATTTGGGGATGAAACTCCACTTAACTGGTACAACACCAACTTTCTGAGTGAAAACAGCAGTCCACCTGAAAAAAAATAAATAAATAAAATAAGTTCACCAGCAAGAGTAGACACATAACATTAGATGAAGCACAGCTAAATGAAACAGAAGAAAACAAATATTGAAAAAAAAAAACATACACACAAAACTACAGCATAGGCTGGTTAATGTACTTAAAACTAAAAAATATGGACATTAATTTTATGGAAATAAATCCTAAAAATCTTAACATTGTAAGGGAATTTTATGCCTGTGCAAGAAGTTAAACTGAAGACCAGTATTCAGTCTCCAGTTTTATAATGCTGAGCTGGACTAAATACATATCTTAACAGTGGAAGTTCTACGTAAATAATATCAAGGAACTTTAGGATCCATTGGCACCAGGGAAGACAGTACGACAGCTGCCAATGCAAAGCCACCATCTTCTTCGCTGCAGTAAGGCCAGCTTACCAAATACAATTCTGCTGTATTGTTAAATCAAGGGATGTATCATCGTTCAATAAGAAAACCACAGCGGAGCAAGGAATTACCTTTTCAAATATAGTGGAAAAAGTAGAGGATGCCCACTCCCTGAATGAAGCTACAAACAGGCACTCCCAAATCATGTGCACAAAGACAGGGTAAACCCCCCCCCCCCCCCCCTTAGCAGAGTTCAGAGGCATAAGAGCAGATTTAGACCAGTTCTTTTTATATACCGATATTTAAAATGTTTAATAGGTGAGGAAGTGAGTGGGGAGCATTTTCAACAAATAATAACATGTCATCCGTATAGAGCAAGATGTGATGTTGGGTAGCGTTGATGGTGATCAGAGAGCACCAACTGGCTGACAGCTTGAGCCATAGGCATAGTGCAAACAGCAAAGACGAGAGCAGACAGCCCTGACGAGTACCCTTGGAAATGGCAAATTGGGAAGAGCATTTATTTCCGCTTAACACCGACGCCAAGAGGTTAGCAAACAGAACTTTAACCAAGTCAATAAGCTCTGAGCCCAAACCCATATAATCTAAAACCAAGCAAAGATAATCCCACTCCAAGGCTTCTCTGCATCACTTGAGAATCTTAGCATATAATTTAGTTATATATTAGTTATATATTAGATTGCAACGGAAAAATCTCGCCAATTGTTTTCTCCTGTTGCTTTAATTGTCCCCTGGTAGAAACTAAGACCATTTCCCGACCTAAAATACGATCAAAAAACGGCCAGTCTCTTCCCAGGAGAACAGGGTATGGTAAACATTGCGCTACAGCCACTTTAACGCAAGCTGAATAATCACCTACAATAAGTCTAACTTTAGTGGTGGGATAAACCCGAGTTTCTCCATGAATACAGGAGATAGCCACTTTACCCTGTGGCTCCCAGGCTACCCCATCCAAGAGAGCTTGCCGAATCAATGTTTGTGCACACCCAGAGTCCGCAAATGCGTAAGTACTCTTTCCCCCGACCTGTACTCTTAACTGATAAGGGCCCTCCCGACATTCCCCAGTGTTCCTACCTGTTACTGCTGACCAGGATCTTGTCGCCAGGTCCACCTTTATTACTGGACAATTCCTGGCAATGTGTCCAGGCTCATTACATTGGTAGCACACTTGGTTAGGAGGCATCAACGGAGTTAATCTGTCCTGCGAGTCCGCGACCGGCAGGTTAGGGGGATTCTCTCTCGCCCAGGATGGGGCTAACCTCGACCTCCATGGTCTGAAGGTCCGGTTACCCCCTCTGGGCTTCATTGGTTGGTTGGTCCGAGTTAGTTTAGGGGCAGGAGTGGGGTCTGACCCGGCGCCTTCGTTTGCGTCTTCGTAGGCCTCCGCCAGGAGGATGGCATCCTCGAGAGTGGTAGGTCGATTCCTCTTAATCCACTCTCGATTCCCTGGCGGTAGTATAGACGCAAACTGTTCTATAACTATTTTCTGCACCAGTTCTTGGGGTGTATGTTCTTCTGGCCGCAGCCACCGGGTGCACTGATCTAAAAGATATTGTCCCGCAACCCGGGGCCGCATCCCCTTGGACAGCTGGTATTCCCGAAAACGGCGCCGGTATGTTTCCTCCGTGATCCCGAGGCGTGAGAGAATGGCTTCTTTAACTTTAACATAGTCCCCTGCATTCGTGGCCGTCAGGGCTCGATACGCTGCCTGAGCTTCCCCTGTCAGGCAGGGTGCCAATTTCATGGCCCAGTGTTCCCTAGGCCACTCTGCAGCCTCTGCCACTCTCTCAAAAGTAATCAAGAAAGCCTCGGGATCATCTTCCGAGGTCATCTTCTGAAGATTAGGCTGAGCTGCAAACATCCGGGCAACCGCTCTCTCTGATGTTGATATTGATAGTTTTTCTACCAGCTGTCCCAAGAACTGGGCGAGCTATTCCTGGTGCCGTGTCTCTCTCTCCTCTCGCTTCTCCTCCTGCTCCCTAAACATTGTCAAAACTGTAGCTGGATCCATTTTCACTTCTGACACCACGTGTGAGGCGAGAGTGTATTAAATGGAATGTCCAGACAGTAATTTATGTGTACAGAAATAAAATAATTTATTTTTATTCTCTATACACAACAAAAGGATTAAATAACAAACGAAAACAAAATGGTGTGAGGGAAGGAGTGCAGGGGTGAGATCCAAACAAACTGTGATGACTCGTCTTTAATTTGTCTTCGTGGAGACCCATACATAAACAAAAAAAAGACAAAAGAAATGTTAGTGTTTTAAAAATCCCGCTGCACAAAACCAGTCTCTCCCTCCACCCGTTACTCCTCCTATTTTACTTTCGGACCAACCCCGAACACAGTAGTACGTTCCCTTTAGTATGTAATGTCCCGCCTGTGTAGTCAGTGGAACACCAATCCCCAACTGACACGTGTCCTTATCCTTCACTTGACTCCAGTGGCTGGAATTTACATACTCGTACTTCCGCCCCTCACCAAGGTGCCGCCCCTCAAAAGATGACTTTTGCCATGGTCACGAGATCTTGGTAAGGGAAGTCCCGAGTTGGTTTGATGCCATCTACTGTCGGGAGGCTGAATCACAGACCGAAAACCCTTTGACTCATCACAGTCATATTAAGCACAAGCGGACCCAGTTGGGTCTGGGGGGGGGGGCTTAGGTTGGCCAGTGTGTCCTCAGCTCACTGCGCACCAGCGACCCCTATAGTCTGGCCAGGGGCCTGCGAGCTTGCCTATACATTGCCCAGAGCTGCATTGTCCTCCAACACTGCAGCTCTGAGGTGGATGCACAGAGAGTCTGCCGTGTGAAAAAAAGCAGGCCGGCTTATGGCACAAGCTTCAGAGGACAGCATGTGTTTGTCTTCGCCGCTCCCAAGTCAGGGCGGGGGTGGTAGCGGTGAACTGAGCCAAAAAATTATTGGATATGCCAAATTAGGAGAAAATAATAAAATAATTGGTGATTACTAAATTTAAAAGAAAAAAACAAAACAAAAAAAACCCACTTTCTCCCTGAGTGGATTTAACAGCTAAAATATGTGCAAAACGCTTGTTTTTATGTAGTCTCAGAGCAAGCAAAGGGGAAGCATAATCAACCTGATTAAGCATAAATGTAGCACTCAAAATGAATACTTCAAGAACCATAACTAAGCCATAATTTTAGGTCACTTGCTAGAAATGGCAGTTCAAACATACATCTTCCAGAATAACCTTCAGTTTTTTTTTTATTAGAAATACAATGAGGTTGCCTGAGGCTGTACTTTGAAATGATTTCCTGTAAATTATGCTTGGACAGTAAGTGGGAGAAGAGGAATCTGATACAACCAAGGTACGGGTAACATTATTAATAATAAATTATTGAGGGTATTATTTTCTGGAGATCTCTGGGGTTGTCTGTCTGTCTGCGCATTTATTCATCTGTATGTCACACTTACTGTACATTTTCCCATATATCTGGAAAACTGTGAAGCAACCTGGTATTAACATTACTTAACATAATTCATTGAGATTATTTTGGGGGATATGTGGGAGTGTTTTTCTGTCCTTACATTTGGCTATCTGTCTGTCACACTTGCATTTTTGAATATATCTGGAAAACCTCTTATTCAATTATGATGGAATTTTAACATTTATTTAGTATAAGTTATGGCAGCTCTATACAATACAATAGACTGTAATTTGTTTAATTAGAGGTCCACTGAAAGATTTCTAAAAAAAAAAAAAAAATGCTTACAGTGCATAATGTCCCATATTTGCGACATTTTCTTTAAATTGAAATCACTGGGAATTGCTGCTTTGTTTTTTTTAACTGATATCATCAGCATTTTTTACAGTCAAAAATTTATGCATACATGTATTAATTACATTAGTATTTGCCATTTTTTGCCTTGATGGTTTTTCAGGTCCCCTTTGTTTTTAAAAGAACATTATGCTACGCTCCAGCTTCAAGTAAAAGAAGCTGTCTTATCACATCACATCAATTAAATCTCCTTGGACATGGTAACATTAGAATAACAAAATCATAATGCTATGTCAGAGGAATAAATATGCATTTTAAACAGAATAAGCACAGAACAAGCCTGGATCCATAGTGTGCAATTGAGGATGTAGTAGTTTCACAGGTCAGTCAATTATACCATTAGGGGTGCTGTCATGTCGGCAAATAGTTTAATCCTTTCACAGCCATTTACAAAGTCAACACAAGCTCAGCCTCTGTGCAGTCACACTGAACGTTTACAGAAACAGATCCCTAGCACCCTCAGAACCAAGCAAACCAATTCGCCACAATTAAATTGTCAAAAACACTGATATGTTAAAAAACAAACTTTTGTGTTTCAGCTATAATTTCAAAAGTTAAGCACCTATTCTCTTGGATTGCAAAATTATATTCCAAAACAAACACGTATGATTTGTCTGAATATCCATGGCACCGAAGGAAAAAACACTTATGGAATGGGGGAAACAGGGGCCTTGTTAGGTTGACTATTTTGCCAATCAGTAATTCAGTTTTTATTAATTGAGGTCCTCCTGATTTTAAAAAGCCTTCAGAAAGGACAGTCAGGGGTGTTATATGCTATATTTTACAATATGGGCTGATAGTAAGATAGAGCTCTGAAGCTCCAGGAGAAGCTGAGTCTTCTATTGCACACTGAAACCTGTTTTGCTTATTTTGTGTTAACCAACAATAGAAGTTTGTGAAAGCTGAATGTTTATCATTTGTTTGTGTGATACCTGTCTTGCCTGCCTGACCTTCATCTGTCCTGTCACAATGCTGTATCTTTATTTATGTGTGTATGTATATGTGTGTGTGTGTGAGTAAAAGGATGGAGAGTCATTATTTAACTGTAGTTATTATTATTATTATTATTATTATTATTATTATTATTATTATTATTATTATTATTAGCGCTATGTAAAATATTAGTTTACTTTGTGTTTCTATGTGTGCATATGTGTTGCTAAACGATAGAGAGTCATTATTTAGCTGAAGTTTAGCTATTATTATTATTATTATTATTATTATTATTATTATTATTATTATTATTATTATTATTATTATTATTATTATTATTTTTAGTTTACTTTCTTTGTTTCTGTGTGTGATTTATTTATTCTAGTTCTGAAAATAAAAATCTTGTTATCAAAGTTTTTGATTTAAGGTTGCCAAACTACAAGCGCTAAAACATAAAGTGGTCATATTCATGCCCATATATGGTAATTCTACTTAGGCAGCAAAAGGCTAAAACAAAAACTATTTTCAATTTAAATAAAGAAACATAGGAGGATTTATAAGTTAAGGGTTGAATGTAAAAAAAAAATGGTTGGGTAAATATCTCTTTTTGTGGTACTTGCGTGTTTCATTTAGGTTATGAAGATAAATGAGGTGTAACTACAGGGGTGTTTTATGGTTAATTACTTTTTACTATGTTACTCCCAGGTCAGAGGGTTGTTTTTTTTTTTGTTTTTTTGTATGTTTGTATTATTTGGTGCTTGGCAGATAATTAATTAAAAATAGCTCATGTTGTGTGCTCTATCTTTTTTCATATGTGCACATACAGGATATACATGTATCAAGCTTATATTAATGTATGTGTAGGCCTCTTCTCTACCAGCAACTAATAACAAGGGTGTTTTGGCAGCAGAAATTGCTATTCTTAGTGCTTTTGTGGCCCAGATTCCTGACAACAGCCAGAGACAAAGATAGCTGAGAGTATTTAAACCCCAAAGTGGGATTGAAGCTGCTGATGTTGTGAATTCAAAAGACAGTTTGATGGGAAGACCCAATGCATAACCGATATAAAGGACAAAAAAGCAATCAAAAATAATGTATGACCAGGGATACAGTATGTTAATAAAAAATATCAAAACAAAATGTGATTTTGTTGAAAATGATATTGCAGAAATACATATCCAGGAATAGAATCTGGTAGATCCAGGAGTAGTTTATGTGGTTTTGCTCCCTGTTCTGTTCGCATTAAAAACTAATCCCAGATTTGATGCAGTTTAGTTTTTCTTCAGTGTAGACACATTCAAGCTGGAGTTGACTGCAGTGCAGTTCTGTGTAAAGTACATTTTTATGGGCATAACACATGCAGAATCAAAAAAAGTAAGTAGCATTATCATTATTTAATGTGAAAGTTTGCTTACACACACTAATGCAGGTTAAAATGACTCTGGTAGCAATTAATGCAGACTGAAAACTTCCCCAGAAGTTAGATTAGTTAATCCAGTATATATTGTTTTCACACTAGCATGTTAGAGTGTTGCTGAGTGCACACAAAAGCAAGACTTGCAACCTGTTGTGTTCACACTTATCTAAATGCGTCTTTGAGGGCAACTGCCTACTGGACTAACTAATCCACCTCCTGCAGTAGTTAATGCAACTTTTCTAGTGTGAACAAGAAGCAAAGCTACATATACTACTCCTGAATTCGACTACTGGATTCAACTGGATTAATTTTGCTTAAGTGTGAAAACAGTTGTAGTTAGATGCACTCAAAGATGCATTAAGGTAAATGTAAACAAAACAGATAGTCTTCAATGCACAGTCAACAACGCTTTAAAGTGCTAGTGTAAAAACACAAACATCTTTAACTGAACTTGAAATGCACGTACTTTTGGTCTTTTAATTGCAGTTATCATAACTGTGGGGATACCTTTCATCCAAAAACCTAGCTGTTTAAAATATTTTTAAAAAATAGAGGCAGCTATCATAATATCTTCTTGAGGATGAAGCATTAAAAGATGTATAGGACACACTTTGGAACAACTAGTCTGTTTGTTTGCTTTAGAATCTGCATAATTAAACTAAAAATAAGTACAGTACATACTCTCTATGGGAAAAAGTTTGTTCTTTGTCAGGGGGAGGGGGGTGTTGTATTGAAATCTCCACATTTTTATGCACTGCAACACCACATAAAATATGTAAATGTTAAGCTCCTCAGAGCAGATGTGGAAATAATGAGTTCACTCACTCTTGGTGTTCCAGTAAATTTCTTTTAGACTCTTGAGACTGAAGATGGGACCATTTCTGGACAGAAGGATGTTTAATGATAACACTACATACCTAAATAGTGTAGGATCCACAGTAAAATGTTAAGCCTGCACATTTACAATAAATACAAGTAGAAATGGTTTCACAGACCCCAATTAGCTCTAATCTTGGGTTGTCTTAAAAGCATTTGTAAATGTCATTACATGAAGAACATACAGTGGTTTGCAGAAGTATTCACCCCCTACCAATAATGTCACATTTTGTTGAATTACAAATAATCTATGCACAGTTTTTCAAACAGACTTTTTTTATTCAAAGCTGTAGTGGTTAGACTGAACAATGTTTTATGAGAAGGAGATTAAATGTCAGCAAAACTTGCAAAGAAAATGTACAAAATGAAATTTACTGGTTGCATAAGTATTCAGCCCCTTAAGTCAGTACTTGATGGAAGCACCTTTTTGGATAGGTCTCTACTAGCTTTGTACAGTAGGATGGTGAAATGTTTGTTCATTCTTCACAGGAAAATTGTTTCAAATTGATAAGTTTGTTGGGGATTGTCGACAGACTGTAATCTTCAAGTCTCGCCATAAATGTTCAATTGGATTCAAGTCAGGCCTTTGACTGGGCCACTCAAGAACATTAATACTCTTCTTGTTCAGCCACTCCAGTGTAGCCAGTTTCAGAGTCCTGGTTGACTCAAACAGGTTTTCCTCAAGGATTCGCCTGTACTTTGCGCCATCCATTCTCCCCTCTATTCTGACAAGCTTCTCAGTCCCTGCTGAAAAGAAGCATCCCCATAACTAGGGATGTCACGGTATACCGGTTTTACGGTAAACCTTGGTATAATCTGCCACAGTTTTGAAACCGCAAATATTTTCCTATATCATGATTACAGAGTTCACATGGTTTAAGGTGATGTAGGTGCATTTTTCTATTCACCGTTTGTCCATCGGGGAGCCACTGTGTTCATTAGAACTAACTAATGAACACTGACATCTCAAGTTCTGAAAACTGCCATGCATGAGATTATCCGAGTAGGCGTGTAAATAAGTGATGTCAAATTTAATATAACCCACCCTACTAAACAATGATCGCTAGCAAACATGATTGTCAGTAAATGAAACACAATTACTCAAATATCAGCAAGAACAAGGCACTATACCTTTTCACCACTGCGTTCCTATTAATTTACCAAACCAAAGAAGTAACTGTATCTATATCGGCCAAGAGAAACGAAGTAAGCACACCAATGAAGATAATCAAAAAGTCTATATTTACTACTATATAACTAAGTCTAAGATGCTACGTGCATTTGTAATATTTTTTTTTATTATATTATTTTACACGGTATTGTAAAGATGCTGCCGTCTCCTCGAGTTGATAGTGTTGTAGGAATTTTGGTTTTATGTATTAAAAAATTAACTCAATTGTATTCCATTAAAAAAAAGTTCCCTAGATGCTGTTTAACTTAGCAACGTTGTCATTCCCACCTACCTTAATTTTTCTTCTTTCCTTTGTGTTCGTGGTTAACATGCAGTACAAAAAAACCCCAAACATTTGCAGACGTTGTCTTCTCATCATTTGTCAACAGATTTTGCACTCTGCTGAGAGATCAGTGGGAGGGCACTACATGTCTAAAACACACTTGATTGGCTATTGCTAGGTAACACTTTGCGTCTCTTAACTCAGGGGTTTTCAACCTTTTTTTGAAACTGTACCCCTTCTGTCGGGAGGTTTCAGCTCAAGTACCCCTTACAATTTTCACTCAATGAATGGTACCACAGTTGTAATAAAAGGCAGAATAATCTGGTTAACACATTTACTTTTTCTCCTGTTTATTTAATATATAATTTTACATAACAGTCTGGGAACGACAAATTGCTGAGACAGAAAAACAAAAGTTTCATTCTTAAAACTTGGATGCAAATAATTAAAAGGTAGTATTTAGGAATATTTTGCTTTCTATTGGGAAAAGTCATTATAAATAATTAAAAAATAGTCTGCACTGTAAATGTTTATCACGTTATTATTTACTTCCCACCTTTACAATATCAAAAACATTAACCTCAAGAAAAAAAAAAAATTATTTACTAACTAAAAATTAACCAAAGGGGCTCTGTATAACTTTGTCGCTTTGCACTTTCTGATTGTTGTGCTTTCCTTTGTTTTTCTATTGCAAGTAAGAAATGTATCAAACTCGGAACACATATTCAACCAGCTGCTATTGCTGTTAATAAAATGCAGCCACGGTAATAAACAAAAACCGTATGCTGTCTATTTATGTTTACCAGAGCAACTATACTTCTTAAACGCAGAAACACTGTGCTTCACTGATACGACAAATTGAAAACAGCAAAGATCATGAGCAGCACAAGACTGCTCCCTGGGCACAATCGCTAGACACCTACTTCACCTATCAGAGTGGAAATCCACTCAATCGAAACCGTGCATGCCTATGGGTGGAAAATGTGGACGTGATAGATTGTGTTTTTTTTTTTAATTAGCTGTTCACTCTGAGCTGCTTGAAAACCCCTGTCTTAACTAATAGGATGCCATCCAAACTGATAAAGATGAAGAGGGTATTTAGTTGCAGTGGACAATTCCTTACCCTCTGTCGTTCCAGATTGAGCCCAGAAAATGTTAATATTTTGGTGTTTCTCCACAGTAAATTGAAATAAAAAAGCAACATTATTTTGCTGAGTCTGTGTGAGCTGGAGTGAACACTACATCCAGTTAGGTAATGCCTGATAGAACTGTAGTACCAGTATGTTGTATTTGTTTTAAAACTATAAATTGAAGTTATTTTTCTTGTTAAAAAAAATACTTGACTTGAGTGTATTAATTTAAAATTACCATTAAAAACAGATTACAAAACAATTAAGTTATATCGCAGGTCAACGATAACCGTGTGTGATCAGGATGGCTTTGCAGGGGTGATGTCAGACCAGAAGAAGGACAAAGAAAAATAAAGGTATGGTGGTGAATCTGTGATGCTACGTCGTTTTATTGTAAATAATAATAATAAACAAACAAAAAGATTTAAACAAAAAACGAAGGGCGTGTTGGCCAAACAAACAGACAGACAAAACAAACGTGGACGAACCCAACAAGTACCAAATAGCAAATAGCAATTGTTGCAGTATCTCTTTCTCTCTGCCGTTCTCCACTCACTGAACACACAACCTCGAGTGAGTGAAAGCATGCAGTTTTTATGCAGGTTTACCAAGACTCGATTGCTAACCAATCATTCAATTGGAGCCTCGGTACAACTACACGTGAATTCATAAAAGTGCAATTCCGCGTGCTCACATATTTTACCTGCATGCGAAGTGCTGTGCAATCCTCCAGCCTAAATACAAATATACATTTTAAACACTTGTGCTCGTAACCCATATTTATATCCCGTGTATAAACACCAACATTAATCAAACTACATATAACATAAAACATTGGTAAACATAAAGGGGCAGGACACTCTGCCACATATGCCCCCCCTTGTGCGCAGCACACCTGGCCTCAATGGCCACCTCCCCCCTTGGTTTATAATCCCGACCCAGGAACAGGGGCAGCAACAGGCCCAAGGTGGCGGCCAAGGTGGGAGGTCCTCCTCCCACCCCAACAGCTGTAGCAACCAGGCCGACTGTACACAGTCCGGCTCCTCCGGCCAAGGCAATCTTGGCCACCGCCTGGCTGTTTGTGGGGGTGGTCTCCTGATCTTCTCCCCCTTTTCGTAGCTGGTATCTCCACCTTGTTGGGCTCCGGCCACCAAATTACCTGCAACGAAATGTTGCAGGGGGAGGTGGTTTCCTGACCTCTTCCCCCTTCTTCATAGCCGGCAGCTCCCCCTTGTTGGGCTCCGGCCACAGTATATCCTGTGGAAAAGCAGGGTTGGAACTAACCCCAGCCAAAGCAGTCCCGGTGACCCTAGGTGATGGCAGCAGCAGCGGACCCTCAGGAGGCGAACTTAGGAGGGGAGCCCCTGGCCATAAAGGCGGCAGCGGGAGCTCCACTTCTCCCTCTTACTCTGTAACTGGTAGCTCCCCAGGCGATGTGGAGCAGCAGGCATCCCCAGGAAATGTGGAGCAGCAGGCAGTGCCAGGCAATGTGGAGCAACTGGCAGCCACAGGCAATGCGGACGTGGCATCCTTGGGTGGTGCGAGGCAGGCATCCTTGGGCAGAACCAGCAGGAATTCATCCTCTGCTGGTGGAGGTGGGAGCTGCAAGCATTCCTCCCATTGAGGTGGAAGCAGAACCAGCAGGACTGGTGCAGCTCTCCCTCACTTGCAGGGGACTGGTGCGGCTCTCCCTCACTTGCAGTGGACTGGTGCGGCTCTCCCTCACTTGCAGGGGACTGGTGCGGCTCTCCCTCTGGCAGGGTTTCTCCCACCGACGCTGGATACTTGGGAGCCAACGGCAGGAGGGGATCCTAGAGAGGAATTGGCAGGTACTCTTCCCACGGTGGTGGAGATGAAACCAGCAGGCATCCTCCCTCTGTTGGTGGAGACTTGGGCTGTGGATGCTCTGCCTTCCCCTTTTGGGCTGTGGAAGCACCAACTTCCCCCTCTTTGGGCTGTGGACACACCAACTCCTCCCTGTTGGGCGTTGGACGCACCGACTCCCCCCTCTTGGGCTTAAGACGTTCGGGCTCCTCTCACTCAGGCATAGGATGTTTGGGCTCCTCCTACTCAGGTGTAGGACATTTGGGCTCCTCCCACTCAGGCGTAGGATATTCTGAGATTTAAACAAAACACACAAAACAAAGGGCGCATAGGCTAAACAAACAGACAGACAAAACAAGCGTGGATGAACCCAACAAGTACCGTGCTGGAGCTTCCAGCACAAAATAGCAAAATATCTCCTTCTCTCTGCTGTTATCCACGCACAAACACACAACCCCGAGTGCAAGAAAACATGCAGCTTTTATGCAGCTGTACCGAGACTCGATTACTAATCAATCATTCAATTGGAGTCTCGGTACAACTGCACGTGAATTAATAAAAGTGCAATTCCCTGTGCTCACATATTTTACCTGCACGTGAAGTGCTGTGCAATCCTAGTGCCTAAATACAAATATACATTTTAAACACTCATAACCCTTATTTATATTCCATGTATAAACACCAACATTAAACATACTACATACAGCATAAAACATTGATAAACATAAAGGGGCAGGACACTCCGCCACACTATGGTATATTTTTTGACGGTTATCATACCATCAAAATTTGATACCGTGACATCCCTACCCATAACATAATGTGGCCACCACCATGCTTGACAGTTGAGATGGTGCTGACCCTGGTAATGTGCAGTGTTGGGCTTGCGCCAGGCGTACCGCTTGGAATTTAGACCGAAAAGACCAATTTTTGTCTCCTCTGACCAAAAAACCCTTTTCCACATGTCTGCATTATCATCTACATGCTTTTTCGCAAACTCCATAGTGCTTTTAGATGAGGCTTTTTGAGTATTGACTTCTTTCTTCCCACTCGTCTATACAGGCCAGCATTGTGTAGGGACTGGCTTACTGTTGATGTGTGAACACTGACTCTCATCTCAGACACAAAACTTTGCAGATCTCTCAAGGTCATTGTTGGCTTCAGAGTGACATCCTGAACCAGTTTCCTGCTTGCCCAGCTGCTCAATTTGGGAAGGCGACTTCACTGTGCTGAAAGGGATAATCAGCGCCTTTGAAATGTTCTTTTACCATTCTCCTGCTCTGTGCCTCTCTACCACTTTATCACTGACTTGATTCAAAAGCTTCTTGGTCTTCATGGTTGCTTTGTTGGATCACTGTGATTTGCCGCTTGAAAGTGTTGATATACCTGAGGGACATTATCTACACGTTGAACCACTTTGAGTACACATAGGCTGAAACCATTTCACAAATTTTGTGACCTTTCAAACAAATCATTTGCACCTGAGCTGATTTAGGGCTGCAGTAGCAAAGGGGTTGAATATTTATGCAACTGAGATTAATCGTTTTTACTCTGTAAATCTTACTTATTTATATTCTATATGCATTTTTTAACTTTATCAATGTGGAGTAGTTTGTGTAGATTCTACATGTAAAGTCAAATTTGAAAGCATTGTGGAGTATGCGCAGGTTCCAACAAAATGTGAAAACTTTGCAGGGCGGTGAATACTTCTGCAAACCATTGTACATCCCCTCATATTTTCTACATCAGTAGTATTTACACGGAGTGCAGTACTATATACTTGACAGCAGTTTACATAGTCACAACCTATATGAATGCTTACTCATTTATCTAGCAAAAGCTGATGTTACAGTTGAGCCTTTACAGTGCCTATAGGAAGTATTCACCCCCCCCCCCCCCCCCCCTTGGATGTTTTCAGCTTGTTGTGTTACAACCTGAAATCTTAATGCATTTAAATGGAATTTTGTTTCCTTTGAGTTACACAACCTGCTCAATACTTTCAATGAGTGAAAAAATTGGGGAGAGAAAAAACAAATCAATTACAAATAAAAACCTGAAAAGTCTTCATTAGATAAGTTTTCACCCCCTTTGCTATGACACTCCTAAATAAGCTCAGGTGCAACCAATTGCCTTCAATAAAAGTGTGTAATAAAAGTGGTTCACATGAACATGAAAAGATTTCAAAGGCATTGAATATCTCTCAGAGCACAGTCAAGTCAATCATTAAGAAGTGGAATGGCACCACCCAGAATCTTCTTAGAGCAGGCCGTCCTCCAAAACTGAGTAGCCGGGTAAGACAACTCTGAAAGACATACAGCGTTCCATGACTGAGATGGGAGAAACTGTCCATATTTCAACAACAGCTGAGGTACTCCACAAATCTGGCCTGTATGGAAGAGTGGCAAGAAGGAAGCCATTTCTGAAAAAAGCCCATGTAAAATCCTGCTTGGAATTGCAAAAAGGCATGTGGGACACATAAATGCAAAACGTGTTGTCTGGTGCAATCCCAACACAGCACATCACCCAGGTAACACCATCCCTACTGTGAAGCATGGTGGTGGCAGCATCATACTATGGGGATGCTTTTCATCAGCAGGGACTGGGAAGCTTGTCAGGGTAGAGGGAGAATGGATGGAGCTAAATACAGGCAAATCCTTGAGGAAAACCTGCTTCAGTCTGCAAAAGACCTAAGACTGGGACAGAGATTCACCTTTCAGCAGGACAATGACCCCAAGCACATAGTCAAAGCGATACTGGAGTGGCTTAAAAACAAGAAAGTGAATGTCCTAGAGTGGCCCAGTCAAAGCCTAGACTTGAATCCTATTGAGAATCTGTGGCAAGACTTGAGTCTTAGGACCTCAATTACTAAAATTAAATTTTCTTAGTGAAAATAAAACAATGTATTCAACACAGTTTCACATTACCTAATTCCTCTAATTCACATACTGATTTTTTGCATGCAAATGTTTTCAATTTGGAAATAAAATGTCTCTATTTAAATGTTGAAGTATACATTATACGCCCATTTCTATCAGTTGTAGATGAAAAGGTGAAAAAAATGTCTTCATAGGAGGTATAACATTCTGAAAGTTGCAAACCTGTGATGCCAGATTTACAATGGAAGAATCTGTAGTGCGGGTTGGGGAATTTTCACGGTATTATAAAAAAGGATTTGGTTCAGAAAGTATAAGGCTGACAGGATGGGAAAAGGGACAAATATGGAAACTGGTGGAAAAGCTACATTACTGCAGTGTCTTCTGAGAAAAGACACATTACTCGAGTTAAAAAAAAAGATGGCAAGATATTAAATAAGAACATCACAAAGTTTACAAACGAGAGGAGGCCATTCAGGTCATCTTGCTCGTTTGGTTGTTAGTAGCTTGTGTGGCAATAGTTATCAAATAAATTGCTGCAGAAGTAGCAAAAGTTGTTAGTTCACCTGAAAATGCCTACTAGTACCACCAGAGACTCAGAAATAAATACTCAGTTGGTGCTCACACAGTGATAATGAGAAGGAAATTGCAGCTGTTGCACTCTGCAGCAACAGTGACGACTCTGGGGGTCATTTCACAAAAGCCACTTGAACCGAACCAACATCGTAAGACCATCATAAGATGCACGTTTAGTAACTGCATTGTTTCCTGAACATCATCATTTAGGGACATTCACACCAGACATGGCGCGCAAGGAAGCGGCATGCGCGCCATGTCTGGTGTGAATGTCCCAGACCGCAGACCACTGTTCATAATGAACGTAGCAGGGGACTGGCAGCGGAAAGTCAGTGGGAGGTCTGTTACATCATGGCTGCATGTACAATGACTTTTGGTTGCCAAGCAACAAACAGTAAATGCCAGCTGGAAGGGAAAGCTCTTTCTATACAGAAGACACAAAGCTTAGTAAAAAAAAAAAAGTAATGAGGAGCGAAACATTATATTTCTTTTTTTATATAAAACCTAATTTTAACTCTCATAATCCCCCACAATTAACCAAAATATCAGGCAATTGTGTTGTTTGAAATAAAATAAAAACATATTGCTTTTAAAAATGTAGATATTGTCTTTCTTTGTGAGTTTTGTCTGGTTTGCTGGGTTTAGGCAAAGAGGATGTGACTTAAAGGCATAATTATACATTGATATTCGTGATGATTATCATATACGCATGATTAAAAAATGCAATTACCGCCATCCCAAATCAAACTTTTGGGGGGGAAATTGTAAAAGCAGCAACAATCAGTGGTACTGTGCATCTGACAACACAATACCTGCAACAATGAACAGCAACCAAAGAAAGATGATTGTGATCGCCCTGCTCTACCAAAGAAAGAAAAAAAAGTAAGATCGCTGTGGGTCCATGACATCCTCAAGAAAAGTAAAAGGTACGACGAATATCATTTGTTGATACAGGAGCTCCGGTTTGATGAAGGCAGATTTCAAACCTACTTAATGTTGTATTATACAACTCTGGAAAATCTGAAATCAGAACCACAAGCTTTTCCTCCATTTTTTTTTTATTTATTACTTCCATGCAAACGAGTGTCACAGACAGTGTTGGCATGTCCCTTTTGTGCTATAAGTCATTAGATCCTTTTTGCATGGAATGCCTTGGTTTGGCGGTTCTTTGATGGACCCAGATTCCGTTACAGTGTTTTTGCTCACTGACCATGGGAATGAGAATGAATTGATTGGAGCTCATCTAACAAGATTTAAGTTTTTGCAGGTACCAGGCTTTTAAAAGATTGTCACCCACACCTGTGAGCAGAAACTGACCCAAGACTGTCACAGCTACTGGAAGCAGGCTGATCTTTGGGATACAAACGGAACATTTGTGAAACTACAACAAGTACAATATCTGCACAGGCCTGTCGTGGTGTTCGCAGAACCAGCCCGAGCTGAGCCTGGCGCAGAGTTTGAATCCTGTTGGGAACATGCAGAGTTACTAGACATGAATTGGATGATTTAAACTGGCCTGTATTGATTGAAGTAATATGATATACACTTTGTCAATAATTATAGTAATACTGTATATGTTCCTTTCAAATAGACATGTAAAACCAGTAGAATATATTATTAGCTGATCTGTGAAAGCACCCGCTGGAAGGAGTCAAACTTGGCAGGCTCTTATCATAAGGCCTTGTTAACACAGTCCAGTTTTATGAGAAAAATAGCTAAATTCTTTCATTACTTTACTTTCATTACTTTCAGATAACAGAAGGTAGCAGTATTAGAAACGGTAGTGTCTCGTACTAATCAACACCAAAAAAAGGTAAGGATGTCTTAAAACCTGCTTCAACTGGATTTTGTATGAACAGAGAAAGGGGTCAGACTTAATGCAGTAAAATAATATTACCATTTCTAGGAGTAACAGTTATACTGAAGTAACTGAATTATAAAATCAGTAAAGTTAAACTGTTATACAAATAACATTATTATTTTTGAAAGAACATAATACAGTTAAAAACAAAAGAAGTTCAGTATTAACTGAGACTGTCAGAATATTGTAATAATTGTACTGTGTTTTAAAGAATATAAACCAGCATAAATAATATTGCACTAAATTACGAACAGGTTATAATGATTTGAATGTGTTACTGTTACAAAAAAAAAAGCTTGTTTATGTGCCTTTGTCATTAATATACATACACTCTTGGAAACCTCTAACCTTGAAAGAAGCAGACATGTGGGGAAACTAAACACAGAGGCTAGGTATTGCAAATTAGTAAAATCAAAAGGGTAACACTTTTTAAACAGAACAATATTTGAAACTAAAAAGACATATTTGATTTTATTTGATTGTGTTGTTACTAAGCATAGAGGTTTAAAATTAAAAAATATATATTCAGATCTAATAAGTGACAAAACTCTCTGAAGAGAAATAATACATTTTAAGATAAGAAACATTATATTTAAACTAACAAGTGTTTTTGCTTGTTTAAGGCTCTACTGTAATATTGTAAAAGCAGGAGCGAGCATTTAATTTAATTGATTTAATTGATGAACATCTTTTAGACATTACAATATCTATTAAATTGAAAAATATAAATGTTTAGTTTATATAAATGTTTTACTGCAATACAAAACAGGAACTGTCAAGTTGGAATACTGGACACACTGTAAACTGTATTCAATAATTATAGTACACAATAAATCTAAAAAAAAAAAAAAACAGAAAACCAGCCTTGCCCTTATCTGCTTGCAAACAGAGTGGTAATAGATAAGGCAGGTTCTGAATCAAAGCCTTTCTATAATAAGAAAACCTGGCAGTCGAAGTGAGAATTTCATGAATTAGGAAAGTTCTTATCAAATAAGAAGACTGACTTCATGCTGTGAATTTGGCGAAGTGCTTACAGTGGAGTTTCATATTAATTAAAACACTGGCCTTGGCAAGAAAACAAAGTGTCTTAAAAACTTACTTGTGCAGGCAAATTTTAGAAATAGAGGTCAGGCTGAGTCCAAGAATTTAAATGAAAATAACTGAACTGACTACTGTATGCTTATTCAAAGGCAGCGTTTGTCCCATACTGTGTTAACACACATTTGTGTATGAAGTTAAACTGGCTCATTGACAACACATTGAAAACGTAGCATAACCCAGGTTAATATAATCAAATAGACCTGGTGTTACACATTAAAAACACATATATATATATATATATATATATATATATATATATATATATATATATATTATATATATATATATATATATATATTATAGCAAGGATTCTGTGAACTTTGGTCCATCTGACTTTTTAGAAAACGGAGGAGTTGGAAAAAGAGAGCGATGAAATCATGTTCCAATATTTTTTGGCAAGAAGTGATATCCAATCAGTTTTGAAAAAAGAGTTGACCATATCGTTCTAGAATGTATCATTAACTTAAAGATAATAAATGTCAAAGCAGAGTGATGATTAGATTTACTTGGGACTTCTGATGTATTCAAGGGAGGGAAAATCCTATATAAATCCATGGCAAGACCCTATTTGATATCATTCAATTTGTTAACTACAAGCTGATGTGATCCCTGCTCTGAAGATATCTGATAAAACTGATTGCTATTTGGTAGAATTTAGAAGTCTCTGCCTTTTGAAAACAGTTCTTATTTTTCCTGGCCTTATATTATATTCTATACTTCCATATATTTTGGAAAGTAAGAACTATTTTGAATTTCTATCTTTCATATTGATGCAATGCTATAAGGTATAAAAATTATGTTTTAGTCTTAACAGAGTGATATATTGAATGTTCTAGAATATAGCGGTTGATGCTTTATCTGTTTGCATTTTATAGCCTAAGAGCTAAATATATGATAACCATATTTGTATTACTGTAATGAAGTATTAATGCTGTTAAACCTGTAAAGGCACTGGAAACCACTTCATCCATTATTAAGCATTAAATAAACTGAAGGAGTACTAATACTGCTCTGATTCATTAAAACTTCAAATTAAATTTGTCTGTGTGATTTTCTTGATTGTTTAAAAGTCTATCTGGATACGTTACAAGCCCAGTGCACGAACAATCCACTTACAGGAGTCTCAAACATCTTTATGTCCTCCTGAACGTCTCCCCTGAGTTTGAGTGTGATTATAATGAAAGAACTACTTCATTGACACTTCAGTACAAAAAACAGGCATTCTAGGTTTCCCAGGATGCTTAGGAGAGGAATGAGCTCCATGTGACATTCCTGGATTTGGCTAATGCATATGGTTCAGTGCCACATGAAGTTCTTTGGGAAGCATTTGATTTTTTCAGCATATCGATGACAATCACAAATTTAGTGAAAGCCTACTTTGGAGATTTGCAATTTAGCTTTTCAACTATAATTGAAGGTAAAGTAGTTAATAAAATGTTCTACATCAATGGTGAGGCAATACCAACAGTGTCCGAGAAGCCAGTGAAAATCTAGGGAGATGGTACGACGGGGATCTAAAGGACACAGTTCATGTGGGAGAAGTTAGACAACAAGCAGTGGAAGGGTTGAAGAGCTTAGACAGCAGCGCTTTCCCAGGCAAACTGAAACTCTGGTGCTTTCACTTTGGTCTATTGCCAAGACTGCTGTGGCCACTGACTGTGTACAAGGTTTCCTTGACAAGTTGATAAGCTGGAAGCTTTAATCAGTTCATACGTCAGGAAAAATAATATATATATATATATATATATATATATATATATATATATATATATATATATATATATATATATATATATATATTTATACTGCCTCAGCAGAGTGGGACTTTATGGTAAAGAAATGCTGCAGCTACCAATCTCTGCTCTAACCGAGGAGTTTAAGAGCGCCAAAGTCCGATTGGAAATGACATCAGTAGATTCACGCGACAAATGCTTAAGGGAGGCAGCACCTGTGTTGAAAACTGTAAGAAAATGGATGGCAAAGAAAGCTGTGGAAGATGCAAAGGCTGCCCTTCGAATCAGAGGTATTATGGGGCCAGTTCAGCATGGAAAATGAGGATTTGGTCTCAGTTCAGTTCCTCCTACATGGCACAAGGCAACCCCAGCTCAACAGAGGAAGCTGGTAGTCAATGAGGTGCAAAAGCAGGAGGAGAGGATCAGGTGTGTAAAGGTCGTTTCCCAGGCCAAGCAGGGAGAATGGATGAGATGGGAGAGTGTGGAACAACGCAAGATCAGCTGGCAAGACCTATGGACAATGGAACAGAGCAGGATCAGTTTCCTCATCAGATCAGCATATGATGTTCTCCCATCACCACAGAACCTAAACTTTTGGGAGGGTGAGGATCCCTCATGTCCTTTGTGTTCATCACCTGCAACATTAAGGCACATTTTCAGTTTACTTGGCTCAACGACCAGGTCTGCGATGTTTGGCCTTTGCATTGGAAGACAAGTGTAACCTGACCAATAAGTTGCCACCAGTTCCATCAAAGCATTACACACAAAAGATAATTTTCCTCCATCCAGGAGAGCAAACACCAAGTAAAGGTGTTAAAACCAAGCCTCGCCCAGGACAACTGGAAGCTGCTAGAGACTGGAAGATGCTCGCAGATGTTGGTCAATGGCTTATTTTTCCACCTGAGATTGCCACCACTAACCTTCGACTAGACATTGTCTTGTGGTCTGGATCAGCACACCTTTTTCATCTGGTAGAGTTAACAGTGCCATGGGAAGATGCTATGGATGATCCTGAGAGGAAGAAACTTCAGTATGCTGATTTGTGGCACGCTCAACAACCCGGTTTCTCAGAGACATCGGGTTCAGTGGCAAAGAGTTGCGTCACACAGTGAAGAACTTATCTGAAGCAGCAGAAAGGAGCAGCAACTGGCTGCGGTTGAGTCGGAAAGATTCTGGATGGGGGATCTCAAGCACAATAGAAAGAAAGCAACGCTGATGTACAGGTAAGTAAGCTGGGCTGAGCTTATGGAGGGGGGTGATGCTGGGACGCCAGAATCACTGTTGAGCCCTCTTGAGGTGTGGGCTAGTCATCGAAACACTGAGGATGGAAGGTGCCCACTTGAAGACCCCAGAGACGTACCCTACTTAGCTCAATCCAGATGGCTGTCATGCTCAGGGTTGATCCCCGGAGGCAGCATCGCAGCCGTCGTGTGTGCTGATGCGCTGGGGAGGCAAAATGAGCTGATCCGTGGAGCCAGCATTACACTTAAGCAATCAACACCAGACAGAAGAATATCTACATCATCAAATGGAAAACAACGCAAATGGATGGAGATGCAGATGGATCGCATTAGTTTACTGCAATGCTACGTCTTAGTTGGTGCTTATCTTGGTGAGAGCCGAGTTCAAATCAGCATGAAGTTCAACATCTACTCTCATGTAATGGAAATCACATACCTCTTTATAGACATGCTTACTGATAAATCCTCTCCTGATCACTCGTTTTATCACCGAACTCCTCAATAATGCGATCCAAGTCATTATTGTATTACTATAATATCTCAAAAAGCTCTGCAAATGTCTGTAATATTCTTTGAACCCTGGTTGTGGAAGCAGTTATCTCCTTTGTTTGTGTCCATCATTATCTCTGTGGTGCAGCTGCTAACTCTATTGCTCACACACACCCGTTTTTTTCAGCTCCTATCGTCTCACTCAGCCATTGATCGTTTTCTTGGCTTTTTCGAGAGAAAAACTGACTAGAGACCTGTGCTTTATATGTTTTTGATGATGTCCGACAGGGTCCGACTTCGGATTGGAAAGGGAAAATCGGAATGTCGGATCTGGTCCAACATAAGACCGCAAAGGGTTAAACGGAGAAGTACGCAATGCTGTGTATTGCCTGTTCTCATTATTCTTTACTGTTGTCATCAGACAGATTACAAATAAAACCATCATTTCACCAGTACTTTGTTGTTTGTCTTTGTCCTTGAGCATTGCATCACCCATACACCTGCGCACTGCAAACCGCTTTGCCACATGCTCCCAAAAGTCTTCCAATATCATTTTAAATCTGAAACAATGTTGTTTTTTATTGCTTATGTATAAAACAAGTTATGCCCACAAAACAAGACATTTTTATAAGTTTCATAAAGTAGTCATTTATTAAAGGTTATAAAGAAGTGTGCACTACCTACTGGCAGGTGTCACTTAAATGTTGAGAAGAATAGGAAGGTTAGCGTCTATTTTATGATTTACTAAATTAAAGTGATTATTTATTATTTGTATTAATATGGCGTTATTGGAATAAAATAATGTGTTACTCTGCTGCCTAAAAAAATTGATGATATTCATGCAGCATCACACCCAAACTCTGAGCTACAATCTAAAGTGCTTCATGCACATATCCTTTCATTTCTTAAAACATTATACTGAGCACGGAAAGTGTTTTTTTCTTTTAGAATGCTTCCATAAATTCTGACAACCTGATTATCTGGTGATTCTCTTGTTACACTGGGAGCCACCCCCTTATCTCAGACAACTTCCCAGTATGAGGCATGTTTTATTGGGTAGAAATAGAACATTGGCTTTGCAAGTTTTACTGATTGCAGGAGGAGAAACACGATGGTAAAGTTATTATTATCTCAAGAGTTGACACTGTTGTTTTGTTTCCAAAGTTTAGTGCCTGAGTTCCAGTTGCCTAAACAAATAAGTGATGTGTAATAAAAAAAAATAAAAAAATCAAGGCACAAAATCCAGTAGTTCAAATCTTAAAGTAGATTCTCAATGTGTACATGTTCAAGCTGCCTCCTGTGAATAATGAAATAGGAAAAAGGATTTCTATTATCGAGACCCCAAGGTGTGGAATGAGTTGATGTCATAAAGCAGTGTTCCCTGAGACAAAGTAATGGGATGCTGGCCGGGGCCACTGTCAATGAGACCTTGCCCTCAAAGCTCAGAGATGTTTGACAGAGTGACAGCAGATGTGCCTCTCAGGGATAACAATACATTGTCAGGTAAATGTATTATATTTCTTTCTAACCTAAATCCCCCCCCCCCACCAACAAACACATTAATAAGAGCATACCGCATATAACCTGTATTGTAGTTACACAATTCAGATGTCCGTGTAGCTACTGTTTATGAAGCTTA